>NC_041398.2:22043028-22343028 GCF_900747795.2 Erpetoichthys calabaricus | reverse complement strand
TTTCTCTTGTGAGTGGGCACATGACCAGGCGGTGTGTATGCTTCGAGAACGAGGGTGGACGTGGCAGGACTATCTAAGAAGAGGCATGTTTGTCACGGATGTGAATCGCTGTATGCGGCGTGTAAAACAGTTTGTTTGTCGCAGATATGAATCGCTGTATGCAGCATGTAGAACAGTTTGCGAGGGGTATCCCATGGTCTTACAGTTGGTGAGCGGGTCTCTGTTAGTTGCTCTTGTGAGCGGGCACATGACCAGGCAGTGTGTATGCTTCGAGAGCGAGGGTGGACGCAACAGCACCATCTAAGAAGAATCATATTTGTCGCGGATGTGAATCGCTGTATGCAGCGTGTAAAACAATTTGTTTGTCGTGGATGTGAATCGCTGTATGCAGCGTGTAAAACGCTGTATTGTATGTTGCCCTCTCCAGAGTTGCATCTTTTCATTCACCTACAGTCGTATCCTCAAAACCAACCCCATTTGGACAACTGTGTCTTTCAGGAAGTGTTCACCCGTCAATACATAATTATGCGGTGTATGCTACTCTGCGGGTTGTCTAGTAGGAGATAAAACACAATCTTAAATTGAAGATGTGAAAAAAAGAAAACAAGAATCGAAAATATGAAAAATACATCTATTGAAACCAAAACAAATGAACTTAAACTACATTCTGATACTAGAAAAATAAATATAGAGTTAGATAAATGTCGATAAAAGTTAAGTAGGTATATGCATCTATGATATATCATTAATTTAAAAAGAACAAATTGGTATTAGTGGGCTCTTTTCAAAAAAACCTTAGGGGGGCGCGATTAAAACTGTTATGAAAACTCGGGTCGCAAATACTTAAAGGTTGAGAAACGCTGAATTAGAGGATCTGTAGAAAACTTTTTCAAAACCTGGCAGGATCCGATCAATAACATTTTAGAATAAGCTTTTAAATTGAGGAAGCAGATTCTCTCCTCTCTTTTTTTCTTCTATTTATTTTTATTCATTTGATTTTTTTAAATTTTTTTACTATTATTAATGTTTTACTCTGCTGACCTGGCTCTCTTTCTCATGGGTGGGGTTCGAATTGTTTCAAACCTAATTTTGTTAAACTTGACTTGCTTGTATGGAATATTATTTGATTTTAATAAAATTAATAAAATGTAAAAAAAAAAGAAGAAAAAAGGATCCCGAATGCAGACTAAGGAAAATTTACCATTCACATTAACCTAAAGGATTTGGCTCTTACAGTGTCAGTTGTGTAGACCCTGATAGTGTTCTGGCTGTCTGTTTCCGTCAAGTCCATCCTCACCTTCTGAGCTGTGACTGTCAACCCTGGCAGTTAATTTCAGCGGGTGTGTCAAAGTATTAAAACCATCAAAAGAAAGGTGTTCAGTGAGACGATGTGTCTGCTATAAGTTACTTAAGATCACACCTTCATTGAGTTTGGTTCTGAAAATATCCCCAGTGGCTCTGGAGATTGGAGCCGTGCAGCCCCAGCAGGCTGTCTGAGACAAAGCAGGCCATTGACGTGACGTTAGTAAAATGTGCATAGAGATGGTTTTGCTTTTTTGGGTAATTTTTACAATATGAAGAACGCTAAATAAAACACAGAGGTGGCATTCTAAATCTAGAGTGTTTTGATCGACTGGAAACATTTCATTCCTCTCTGAATATTGAAATGTAATACATATTTAGATATATTATATATACTAGGAAGGCATCGGGCCTAATATGTAGTGTGCTTGCTTTGTACATTTCTGAGAGCCTCTTTGAATATCCTACTTATTGTAATGAGAACATTTGGGGCATTGCTAGTTTATCTTTTTCTAGTAAAATATTTTGGATACCTTAAAATGAAATGCCTAGTATGGATTTATTTGAAATATATAGTGTTTCTTAATAGACTAGGGGGCTTCGCCCCCTGCTCACTTCACTCGCCAACCCCCGTGTTTGGTTTTCCAGATACACACTTTTAAGATTTTTTTTTCTTTGAATTGTTGTTATTTCACTAGTTTAACTTTTATTTCAGAACTTATGTAAAAACAGTATTTGGAATCTTTCGAGTTCCAATATGCTGAATCTTTTAAATGAGGTCAGTGATATGTGTTTAATGACTTTGTACCATGATTCAGGATAGGTTTCTCTGTTTGGAATGTCAGCACAGACAAAGCGATCGACAACATCAGCAGTTAATAATTTTTTTTGCAAAGTAACCAATAAATGTATGTGAGGTAAAACACGTTTTTGAAATTCTCTGACTTAAACTTCAAAGCCTTACAATATTTACATACTTCCGACATATCACCTGTGTCCATATATTCAATCTGTATTCGCCTTTTAGTTATTTCTCCGAGTAATAATTTCTCTTTTTTTTGCGCTAATGCAATGTTTACTTTCTTTTTTTTGAGACTTGTTTTTTTCTGCTTTCATATTCTGTATCTTGCTCTGCGTGCGTTTCACGCCTACGTTTTTTTTTAAATCTTTTGAATTCCAGTTTTCATTATCTGTAACCTGCTCTGCATGTGTTTGGCCCCCTTGTTTTGTAACCTCTGTATGACGTTTTACTTTGTTTTCTACTCTGTCTTTTATTTTTGACCTCACTTTGTCCTGCTTTTTTTTCAATGACACCTGGTCCGTGGTGATTATTTACCCTTTTTCGAGTACAATAATCCCTCGCTATATCGTGCTTCGACTTTCACAGCTTCACTCTATTGCGGATTTTATATGTAAGCATATTTAAATATATATCGCAGATTTTTTGCTGGTTCGCGTATTTCTGCGGACAATGGGTCTTTTCATTTCTGGTACATGCTTCCTCAGTTGGTTTGCCCAGTTGATTTCTTACAAGGGACGCTATTGGCAGATGGCTGAGAAGCTACCCAATCAGAGCGCGTATTACGTATTAAATAAAACTCCTCAAATATATTGTGAGCAGGGGGGCTGTTTGCACCCCTAGAGGATATGGACGCTCCTCAAAAAACACTGAAAGACTACCTTCATTGCTCCCTTCCTTGCTGGGCTTACTTGTGGCTGCTTTGTTGCATGATATGCTTCCCGCATGGTGCTTCGCATACTTAAAAGCTCAAACAGCTCCTATCGGTCTTTGATTGTTTGCTTTTCTCTCTCTCTATGACATTCTCTGCTCCTGACACGCACTCCTTTGAAGAGGAAGATATGTTTGCATTCTTTTAATTGTGAGACGGAACTGTCACCTCTGTCTTGTCATGGAGCATATTTAAATATTTGAAAAAGAGACAAATGTTTGTTTGCAGTGTTTGAATAAAATTCCTGTCTCTCTACAACCTCCTGTGTTTACAATGATACAATACAATACAGTTTATTTTTGTATAGCCCAAAATCACACAGGAAGTGCCGCAATGGGCTTTAACAGGCCCTGTCTCTTTACAGCCCCCAACCTTGACTCTCTAAGAAGACAAAGAAAAACTCCCAAAAAAAAACCTAGTAGGGAAAAATGGAAGAAACCTTGGGAAAGGCAGTTCAGAGAGAGACCCCTTTCCACATAAGTTGGGCATGCAGTGGGTGTCAAAAGAAGGGGGTCAATACAATACAATACAATACACAGAACAGAACAAATCCTCAATAAAAAATTTAAATTTTTTTAGAAGTACGGAGCAGAATTTAACAGTAGATGATATCACATAATAATATTTGGATAATTTTAGACTCCTTAAGACCTCATCCATCAAGCTGCCTCCCCTATTTGGCCATTCCACAGCTGAAACAGCGCTGGGCCAGCCAATCCGATGAAAGGACCCCTCTTTCTCACGATTCCTGCGATCCTACATCAGGGATGACTTTACCTTAGGAAGGCAAAACAACTTGGCAGGTGGGCCGTGGAACCAAGTGCCACATTTGAGTACCGAGAAGAGAAACAGAATAGGTGAGGGTTAGTATCCAATTATAACTATCATGTTACTTATGTTTAAGTGCTAATGACTAACAACAGAGATGCAGTCTGTACAGTTAATCAGCAGCTCTAGTCAGGATATGCTAAACTGAAGTAGTGAGTCTTCAGCCGGGATTTAAAAGCTGAGACCGAAGGGGCATCTCTTATAGTAGCAGGCAGACCATGCCACAGTTTAGGGACCCTGTAACTAAAAGCTCGACCTCCCACTGTTATTTTATTAATCCTTGGAATCATAAGCAGACCAGCATCTCTGGTTTGTAAGTCATGATAAGTTCAGACAAGTAAGCCGGACCTGTGGTGTTATGGGTCCACAGCTCTTCCAGCAAAAGCCAGTTTGGTTTTAAATAAATAATCACCGCGCGAGGGGGCGTGGTGACTGTAGCGAGCCGCAGGGCGATCTATGGTGTGGGCGTTTCTCACTTAAGTGCACAGGTGAGAGACTGCCCGCATCCGTGATCGTTCCTGTGGCTAATGGGCTGCAGCTGCCATGTCCTCTCCGCATATATAGAGAAGCGCGAGCCGGTTAGGGGGAAAAAAGAAAAGAAGGAAAGAGAAAACGGGAGGTAGTAGGAGAAGACAGGAAGCAGGTGGAGAGTGCCGGTGTGAGGAAGAAGGAGAACGAGTGAGGGAGAAAGCAGGCAGCTGGGAGGAAAGCCCACGAGGGGAGTGTCTGGCCGACACTCAGTGGGGCTGAGAAAGTAGTCACTCCAGCTGAGCGATTTAGGAGCTGGAGTGACCAGTGGAGAAGTCGACTGACCGTAGAAGGCAGCGGGAGTCGATGAGGCTTTGGACTGGTGTAGCCTCAGTGTGAGTGCCTTGGCCGCTGGGGAATGGTCCAAAGTCTTGGTCCAGTTGGGAGCCCGATGAAGCCAAGGATCGGAGGGCTACCGGACCTGATTGAAGGGCAGCTGTTCCTGCAGGTAGGCGACTCTCCTGTAGAGCAGCCCAGATGGGTGTAGCAGGGGAGCCGCCATGGTAATAGAAGACACCGGGCTTTTTGATTTTAAAATATTGCTTCCTGTGACATTTTTACCTCGTGGTTTTTAGAAGAGTTTTTCTATTGGTTTTAACCTCCACGTTTCACGTTTCATTTTATGGATTATTTATTTATTTAATGAAGACTTTGAATGAACTGCACAGCACTTTATTATGAACCCTGTTTTGTTCTATTTTAATAAAAGCACTTTTGCACTTAAACATTATCCCCTTGCTCAATTGTTTATTGCCTCACTGTCTAGCTCATCGGTGACATTACCGACGGTGTTGGGTTCAAGGGCTCCCTAACAGCCGATGGGAGCATGGAGCAGAACCCGCATCGTCACAGGACCTCGGCCATTTAATGCTTTATATGTTAAAAGAAGGATTTTGAAATCTGCCCTAAACTTAACCGGGAGCCAGTGTAAGGATTTAAGAACTGGAGTTATGTGTTCGTATTTTCTTGTTCTTGTAATAATTCTTGCAGCCGCATTTTGGATTAACTGGAGGCTGTATAAAGAACAGTTTGAACATCCAGTGAACACCGCATTGCAGTAGTCAATCCTACTAGAGATAAATGCATGAATTAGTTTCTCAGAATCCTGTTTATTTAGAAAGCGCCTTAATTTCCTAACATTTTTAAGATGGAAGAAACATGTTTTGGACAACTTTGTAATATGCGCTTTAAATGACATGCTAGAGTCAAAGATAACTCCTAGATTGCGGGCTGATTCAGTAAAATTAATTGGGATTCCAACTGAGTTAAATGATGACAAAATAATTTTAAATAAGAAAAACGTTTCTGTGCAAATCTGTGACCCAAGCATGACAATATAAAAATAACCATATAAACATATGGTTTCTACTTCGCAGATTTTCACCTTTCACAGGGAGTTCTGGGACACAACCCCCGCCATCGAGGAGGGATCACTGTAATAATTTCCATTTGTTTGTGCTACTGCGATCTTTACTTTCTTTTTTTTATACTTTCTAATTTTCCTAATTTCATATTCTTTAACTTTCTCCACATTTGTATCACACATACTTTTTTTTTTGGAGCCTTTCGAATTCCACTGCTTTCATAATCTGCTCTGCATGTGTATAGCGCCAACGTCCGTGAACATGTTTATGAAGTTCTACTTTGTCTTTTACTCTGTCTTTTAATTCTGAGCCCGATTGGACGTGCTTTGTTTCAATTCCACTTGTTCCGGGCTGATAATTACTTGCCTTATTTTCTGAATTTGCACCTAGATTATTTTTTCTTTTTTGCTCTTTTCTCTCCAACACTTTTGAGTCTCTTTTCTCCATGCTGCTTTCTTCTTCACTTAGTCATCAACGTTTCATTTATAACGTATTGTCCTTATACGCTTTATATGAGCTGAGACCTTGGATCTGTGTGTGCTCAGATCCTTCACAAGACTGAATGTTTTGCTGCCCGTTGTCTTATTTGATATTGGTTGCAAGTAGGGCGTGTCTTGCAAGAATCTCATGTTCTACGTCATCACGAGATGGTCCTGGGTCAATCTCTTGGCACAATGTCTCATGTTTAAGGTCCTCGTGGGTCTTTTAACTGTCTTCCATGATCTTAACATGAAGATCACATCTCAACGCCCTACTGTTTCTCTCCAGGATTTTTATTTATAATAGAGAGATTACTTGATTAATCATCTAAACCAGGGGTGGGCAGAGTCAGTCCTAGAGGGCCGCAGTGCAGGCTGCGGGTTTTTGCTCCAACCCAATTGCTTAATTAGAAAACAATCCTTGCCAATAGTTGAATTTCTTGTTAGTGCTTTAACTCTGCCATGACAGGTCTTTCATTTCCTTTCTAAGGATATCAGCCAAATGATTTGAAGGTTGAAATGGATGAGTAATTCTCAGTCCTTCACCTTTTCTCTTCACTTTTCTTCCAAGTATTTAATTAAACCCAATAGTGCATGATAAATACACACACAGGTGTCAATGGTAAGAAGCTAAATTGAGAAATGCTGGTCTCTTTTGTGATTTTCATCTTATTGTTAATTAGGAGCAATTAAAAAACGAGATTACAGCTGTTTAAAGACTAAAATTAGCAATAAGTGTTCAAAATCTTAACGAGCGAGACAACTAAAATGTCGCAGAAGTGTTACTTGAGCAATAAGTGCTTCTTATTAAGCAACTGGGTTGGAACAAAAACCTGCAGCCACTGCGGCCCCTCCAGGGATGACTTTGCCCACCCCAACCTTTCTTTCAACTATGAGTTGCTGGTTTTTGTATCACGCAGAGTCGTGAATCTCCATTGTACGTATTCAATGGGAATAGCTTGAGTATGGTTTGCAAAGTGTCTTGCTCCTCTACGACTGTCAGTGGTAATTCTCCAAAGGGGATCAAGCCCCGGCCCCTGTAATGGAATGACTTTCTGCAGTGATCCTCCAAGAGGGCCACCCCAAATCTGATGGTCATCATGGACAAGGTCTGAAACACACTGAGAAGGGCAAGATGGGTCATAAGAATAAAACAATCCACACTTGAAATGAGTATCAGTGCAGTTGATAGTAACAGCTCTAATCTTTTATTGACTGCAATTGGAAAAAAAATATTTCTATATTTCTAAGTTGCGTGTTTAAAGTTGCACTCATCTCTTTACATGTTACTATGTCATTTTATTTTCTGTTCTTTCACAGTGGTCAGAATGAGGAGCTCCCTTTCCCAGTAAAGAGTTTTTCCATTCTGTAGTTTGTGGCAGCTCTGTTACCCAGCAGTAAATGTGAAAATATGGTATTTGTATGGAATACAAATGGCCTTAAATGAAGTGGATGGTCTGGAGCAAAAAACGGTTCAGGTCAAGGAAGACGATGCTGAATGGGAGTCTTCCTGTGTTACCCAAAAGGGCCTCTGCATAAAGCAAGAAGACTGTGAATGGTGGACTGCGGATACTAAAGTCAACCGTCTTGATCAAGAAGTCGTCTACGTTAAAGGAGAGGATTCTGAACATGTGCCGGTCAGCTTTAACCTTGAAACTGTAAACAGTCTCAAAGAAGATGAAGATTCTGGAAACCCCTCTGCCTCAGAGACAAGTCCACCTGTGAAACACGAGGCAGGAGCAGATTGTGAGTCACCTCAGATGAGAGCGTGTCCTCCACAGTGGCGCTCTGTCCACGTGAAACCTGAAGAACCCGAGTGTGACGACAGCAGAAGGAAGGCAGGATACAGCAGGGAAGAAGAGAGAGAATTCTCATCCAACAATCAAGCAGAAAAGTGTAAGTTATGAATTATGAAAATGAAGGGCCCTCACCTGAAGAATTGTGTTGAGGTCTGGATTGAGACTTGAAAAGCTCACAGAGATTTTGAAACACAGTGTTATGTTTGATTCAAGGTGTCCCAGACTCTAATTGAAGGTAAAGTGTCAGTTTATATACAGAATTTATTTTACTTCCTAATAGCACCAAGTGTTAATATAGTGTGTGTCCACTTATTTAAGGCCAACAATTGTAAAGTACTACACTTTACAGCATTTCTACACATAAACATATTGTAGTAGCTGTCCCCTGCTGGATGATAATGTCTGTTGAACAAACAGGTATTGCTAGCTAAGCAGAGGCAAAGTGCACTCCAACATGTGGCAAGAGGTAGAGCGACTTGAACTGAGGCAGGCGCGTGAGTGAGGATGGTCCCGCCTGCCTCCTCTCGGCCCACTGCCTCTCCCTGGTGATCGCACAAATGAAACGCTGCCGAAAGCGAACTATCATGCTTAGCAAGATGAGAGAAGCTGAAAAATCAACCGGAATGCGCAAGCAATTTACAGAAAAGAACCCAATCTAAATCCGTTAAGAAGTTCTCTCATGAAAAGCAGACAGATGTTGGATATTATATCCATCCATTTTCCAACCCGCTGAATCCGAACACAGGGTCACGGGGTTCTGCTGGAGCCAATCCCAGCCAACACAGGGCACAAGGTAGGAACCAATCCTGGGCAGGGTGCCAACCCACCGCAGTGGATATTATATATCTAGATATATTATATATACAGTATATTGACAGATAGATAGAGATTTATATATCTACATAAATATATACAGTGATATGAAAAAGTTTGGGAACCCCTCTCAGCCTGCATAATAATTGACTCTCCTTTCAACAAAAAAGATAACAGTGGTATGTCTTTCATTTCCTAGGAACATCTGAGTACTGCGGTGTTTTCCAAACAAAGATTTTTAGTGACGCAGTATTTAGTCGTATAAAAATTAAATCAAAAGTGAAAAACTGGCTGTGCACAAATGTGGGTCCCCTTGTCATTGTGCTGATTTGAATTCCTGTCACTGCTCAATGCTCATTACTTGTAACACCGAATTGGTGTGATGAGCTCATTAAGCCTTGAACTTCATAGACAGGTGTGTCCAATCATGAGATATAAAGGTATTTAAGGTGGTCAATCACAAGTTGTGTTTCCCTTTGACTCTCCTCCGAAGAGTGACAGCATGGGCAACTCTCAAAAGATCTGAAAACAAAGATTGTTGAGTCTCTTAGTTTAGGGGAAGGCTACAAAAAGCCATCTCAGAGGTTTAAACTGTCAGTTTCAACTGTAAGGAATGGAATCAGGAAATGGAAGGCCACTGGCACAGTTACTGTTAAACCCAGCAGGTCTGGCAGGCCAAGAAAAATATAGGAGCGGCATATGCACAGGATTGTGGGAATGGTTACAGACAACCCACAGATCACCTCCAAAGATCTGCAAGAACATCTTGCTGCAGATGGTGTATCTGTACATCGTTCTACAATTCAGCACAATTTGCACAAAGAACGTCTGTATGGCAGGGTGATGAGAAAGAAGCCCTTTCTGCACTCACGCCACAAACAGAGTCACTTGTTGTATGCCAATGCTCATTTAGACAAGCCAGATTCATTGTGGAACAAAGTGCTTTGGACTGATGAGACAAAAATTGAGTTATTTGGTCATAACAAAAAGCACTTTGCATGGCAGAAGAAGAACAGCGCATTCCAAGAAAAACACCTGCTACCTCCTGTCAAATTTGGTGGAGGTTCCATCATGCTGTGACACTGTGTGGCTAGTTCAGGGACTGGGGCCCTTGTTAAAGTCGAGGGTCGGATGAATTCAACCCAATATCAATAAATTCTTCATGATAATGTTCAAGCATCAGTCACAAAGTTGTAGTTACGCGGGGGTTGGATATTCCAACAAGACAATGACCCAAAACACAGTTTGAAATCTACAAAGGCGGAGGGAGAAGTAGAATGTTCTGGAATGGCCGTCACAGTCCCCTGACCTGAATATCATCGAAAATCTATGGGATGATTTGAAGCAGGCTGTCCATGCTCGGCAGCCATCAGATTGAACTGAACTGGAGAGATTTTGTATGAAGAATGGTCAACAATACCTCCATCCAGAATCCAGACACTCATCAAAGGCTATAAGAGGCGTCTAGAGGCTGTTAGATTTACAAAAGGAGGCTCAACTAAGTATTGATGTCATATCTCTCTTGGGGTGCCCAAATGTATGCACCTGTATAATTTTGTTATGATGCATATTGCATATTTTCTGTTAATCCAATAAACTTAATGTCACTGCTGAAATACTACTGTTTCCATAAGGCATGTCATATATTAAAAGGAAGGTGCTACTTTGAAAGCTCCGCAAATGATAAACAAAAATCCAAAGAATGAAGAGGGGTTCCCAAACTTTTTCATATAACTGTGTACATGTATGTATATATATATATATATATATATATATATATATATATATATATACAGTGGGCAAAAAAGTATTTAGTCAGCCACCAATTGTGCAAGTTCTCCCACTTAAAAAGATGAGAGAGGCCTGTAATTTTCATCATAGGTATACCTCAACTATGAGAGACAAAATGAGAAAACAAAATCCAGAAAATCACATTGTCTGATTTTTAAAGAATTTATTTGCAAATTATGGTGTAAAATAAGTATTTGTTCACCTACAAACAAGCAAGATTTCTGGTTCTCACAGCCCTGTAACTTCTTCTGTAAGAGGCTCCTATGTCCTCCACTTGTCACCTATATTAATGGCACCTGTTTGAACTCTATATCAATATAAAAGACACCTGTCCACAACCTCAAACAGTCACACTCCAAACTCCACTATGGCCAAGACCAAAGAGATGTCAAAGGACACCAGAAACAAAATTGTAGACCTGCACCAGGCTGGGAAGACTGAATCTGCAATAGATAAGCAGCTTGGTGTGAAGAAATCAACGGTGGGAGCAATTATTAGAAAATGGAAGACATACAAGACCACTGATAATCTCCCTCGATCTGGGGCTCCATGCAAGATCTCACCCCATGGAGTCAAAATAATCACAAGAATGATGAGCAAAAATCCCAGAACCACACGGGGGGACCTAGTGAATGACCTGCAGAGAGCTGGGACAAAAGTAACAAAGGCTACCATCAGTAACACACTATGCCGCCAGGGACTCAAATCCTGCAGTGCCAGACGTGTCCCCCTGCTTAAGCCAGTACATGTGCAGGCTCGTCTGAAGTTTGCTAGAGAGCATTTGGATGATCCAGAAGAGGATTGGGAGAATGTCATATGGTCAGATGAAAAAAACTCTACTCGTCGTGTGTGGAGGAGAAAGAATGCCGAGTTCCATCCAAAGAACACCATACCTACTGTAAAGCATGGGGGTGGAAACATCATGCTTTGGGGCTGTTTTTCTGCAAAGGGACCAGGACGACTGATCTGTGTAAAGGAAAGAATGAATGGGGCCATGTATCATCAGATTTTGAGTGAAAACCTCCTTCCATCAGCAAGGGCATTGAAGATGAAACATGGCTGGGTCTTTCAGCATGATAATGATCCCAAACACACCGCCTGGGTAATGAAGGAGTGGCTTCGTAAGAAGCATTTCAAGGTCCTGGAGTGGCCTAGCCAGTCTCCACATCTCAACCCCATAGAAAATCTTTGGAGGGAGTTGAAAGTCCGTGTTGCCCAGCGACAGCCCCAAAACATCACTGCTCTAGAGGAGATCTGCATGGAGGAATGGGCCAAAATACCAGCAACAGTGTGTGAAAACCTTGTGAAGACTTACAGAAAACGTTTGACCTCTGTCATTGCCAACAAAGGGTATATCACAAAGTATTGAGATGAACTTTTGTTATTGACCAAATACTTTTTTCCACCATAATTTGCAAATAAATTCTTTAAAAATCAGACGATGTGATTTTCTGGATTTTTTTTTTCTCATTTTGTCTCTTATAGTTGAGGTATACCTACATCTTTTTAAGTGGGAGAACTTGCACAATTGGTGGCTGACTAAATACTTTTTTGCCCCACTGTATATATATATATATATATATATATATATATATATATATATATATATATATATATATGTGATATATGCAGTATATATATTTTGATATGATAGATATCATGGCATTGGATAAGCATCAAATTGGCAGACTTGATTAAGTCGACGGAAGTCGTTGCAAAACCGCCAACTCCCGTCGGGCTTAGCAACCAAGACAATGGGACTGGGAAAGGGACTATGACTTTCCTTGATCACACCTAGTTCCAGCATGTGCTTGATCTCAAGCTCCACTTCGGCTCTTTTTGTCTTGGGAAGACGATACGGACGTTCTCGGACTATAACCCCGGGCTCTGTCACAATGTCGTGGTCAATCTGAGAGGTCCTTCCTGGGTTTTCACTCACTACCTCCAGGATGGACAGGATAACTGTTTTCCAGCTCCCATCGCTGTCTGGGACTTAAATCCGCACATAGGTTAAGGCTAGCCGTGTGAGCAAAGAGTGAGTGGGGCTGACCGGAGGAGGGATCAGGATCCCTGTCTTTCCACGGTTTCAGCAGATTTACATGATAAACCCGCTCCCTCGGCCAACGATGGGGTTGACTCACCAAATAGTCGACGAGTCCTTTCCTCTCCTTAACTTTGTATGGACCTTGCCAATGGGCTGGTAAATTAGAGTGGGAGGTAGGTACTAGGACCATGACCCGATCTCCTGGGCGGAACTTCCGGAGAGCTGTGCCACGGTCGTAATATCGGACCTGTGCTGCTTGTGCCTCTTCCATGTGACTTTTAAGGAGGGGCTGAATTTTACCAAATCTATTGTGTATTTGCACGATATATTCCAATATATTTGTAGAGGGAAAAGCCTCTTCTTCCCATCCTTCTTTTAAAATATCTAATTTGCCCTGGGGTTATCGCCCATACAATAATTCAAAAGGGGAGGACCCCATGGAGGCTTGTGGGACTTCTCGATAAGCACAAAGGACAAGGGGGAGGAGCTGATCCCAATTCCTTTGAAAAGCATTTGTTTGAGAGTCTGATCAAATCTCTCTACCAGACCATCCGTTTGAGGATGATACACCACAGTCTTTAGATGCTTTATTTTAAATAACTTGGTAGTCTCCTTGAACGTCTCCGAGTTAAAAGGTGTCCCTTGGTCCGTCAGGACTTCCTTAGGAATGCTGCCTCGTGCAAAGACCCCTACCAATTCCTGTGCGATGGCTTTAGAAGTAGCTGAGCGCAATGGAACAGCTTCAGGGTATTTAGTAACATAATCCACAAGGACTAAAATATAGGGGTCCGACTAAATCGGCCCCAATTCTGTGAAATGGGACATCAATTAGGGGGATAGGAACAAGAGGAGCACGATCCTTCCTAGGAATTTGTCGCAATTGACACTCCGGACAGGAATTGCGAAAGCGACAAAACTCCTCATTGATTCCTGGCCAATAAAAGTGGAGCTTGATCTGCTCCAGAGTTTTCTCAGTGCCTAAATGGCCACCTAGGAGGTGAGCATTTGCTAACTCACAGACCTGCCGCCGGAAGGTCTGCTGGATTAGCAGTAGCCTTCTCTCCTGCCCATCATGCTCAGCTATGCGATACAGAAGGTCGTTTTCCAAAACAAACGAGGACCGTGTGGCATTGACTGATGAGTGCGCTGGCCGTTGACCAGGACCACTGCATTTTTTGCAAACTTAAGGGAATCGTCATTCCACTGCTCCCTTTTAAAAGAAGGCAGCGTCTCTCTAAACTAAAACTGCAAAAGGGAGAGAGGGTCCCGAGCGACCTCAAGGGGTGTGGTTTCCTCCCGTTCTGTCTCGACACCGGTGGATGACATATTGGCCTCGTGACGGTCTGGAAGTTGCCATGTCACTCAGGGAGGCTGCTTCATATCTCTCCACCGGCTGATTACACAGCATGGAGGCAGCTTGAGACGGCTCATCCCTTAGGCCTAAGTTATAACCAGGAGTGGTATGTGTCTCACCTGCCCCAGTATCACCGGATGTGGTGGATTTGGGAGGACTGCCATGGTTAATTTCTGTACCAATCCTCTGCAACTGATGACATAGATGGTGGGCTTGTACCAGCGGATTTCTCCGTGGACACAGGTTATACTGGTCTTAAATTTTAACCACTGTTGCGGTAGCACAAACCGGCGGGCAACAATGTTAATGTTGCTGCCGGAATCGAATTAGACTCTGGTCTTATACCCATTTATGATCATCACGCCTGTGTTTGTGACCGCCAAGGGGTTAGTCAGAGCACACCAGCCCCTCCTCTCCCTCCACCTGCATTCCACCTTGTTCCCAAGTGGTTTGTGCACCCGCAACTCCGGGAACGTCGGCACAAGCTCTGTGTTGTGAAGTGGGGGGGAGGGGGCTAGATTTTGGGACATACTCCGGCTGAGTTTGATTCAGGGACGGTTCTTCTCCCTCAGAGTGTGAGGCCGTCCTACTGTATGTGTCTCCAGAAGCTCCATGAGCTCTCTCATGTTCTTAAACTCTATACCCCAGACCGGCTGGGTGAAACCGTGGGGCAGAAGTTTTAGGAGCAGGTAGCAGGCCACCTGCTTTATTATTTTGTAGGACTTGTTCTCATGTGGCTATAACCACTGCCCTACCATTGCCCATAAGGACCAGACTTATTTGTGGGTCGGCCGCTCTGGGTCCAACCTCCAGTTTCTGACTTTACTCACCTGCCAGTCTGGGGCACCCCTAGGTGGAAATCGGGGTTCTGTTTTCACAGGGAGGTGGGCACTCTCCTCTGAGAGAGCATAATATGGCCCTTTTGCCTTCCCCATCCGGAGCAGCCCAATTCTGTGAGCCACTCCCGCACACTCCCTAGCCCGGCTAGGCTGCCCAGCTAAGTGTGCCGGGAGTGGAGCCCATACCGGATCTCTCCGAACCACGAGAAGCCCTCCCCGCCTGAAAACTTGGCCACGGTATGCTCCCACCTGGGTACATTGCAAGTCCTGTCCCCTTCTCTTCTGGGACCTTTCCATTCTGCCGACTGCTCCACTGCCACAAACTTGACCACAAGTCATAGCAAGGTTTGAGACAGCCACCTGTATAATTGGTTTCCTGGCTTCAAAATTGCAAATAAAAGATAGCACTGGTGTGCACAAATCAGAGTCCAAAACAGAACTGAGGGAATAAGGAAAAGGTTGAGGCTTTTAAAGGGGAAGAAAGGAAGTGAAGTCAGAGGGTTCGGGCACATAAGGGTCTTCAGTCATAGGCTCGGACTCGGAAGTGATGTCAACAGGGCCAGGTGGAATCTCCCATGGATGGTCTGTAGGAAAGCGAGAAAAAAATCAGTGCACTCTGCCACTTCCTGGTCTGACTCGGAATTGCCCTTACTCAAGCCCTTTAGCTGCCTCCCATGTGCACATATGTGACGGTACATATTTTATTTTTAAAATGTATCTCTTTCTTTGAACAGGTTTACAGGAAAATAAGAGCTTCTTCCAGTCATCTGTTACTCAGGATTCTCATTGTTCTGAAAACAAGGCCACAGGATCTCCGCTGAGCAGCAATAGACATTCAGGGATCACCATTGTTCAGACACCCAAGAGACCCTACAAAGGGGAAAAGCCATATCGTTGCCTGGAGTGTGGGAAACAGTTCTCACACAGCAGGAGTCTCCAGATACATAGAAGACTTCACACGGGAGAGAAGCTCCCTTGTTGCGCCGAATGTGGGAAACTCTTCTCCCATCCAAGCAGTCTTTTGACACACATGAGAATACACACAGGAGAGAAACAACATTGCTGTTCTGATTGTGGTAAGCAGTTCTTCCACACGGGCAATCTTCTAACTCACAGGAGAATTCACACAGGGGAGAAACCTCATTGCTGTTCTGAATGTGGAAAGCGATTCACACATCCCAGCAGTCTTCAGACACACATGAGAATTCATACAGGAGAGAAGCCACATAGCTGTCCTGAATGTGGCAAGCAGTTCTCACAAATCAGCAGTCTTCAGACGCACAAGAGAATTCACACAGGAGAGAAGCCCCATTCGTGCAGTGACTGTGGTAAACAGTTTTCACAAATAAGCAATCTTCAGACACACATAAGAATTCACACCGGGGAAAAACCACATGGATGTACTGAATGTGGCAAGCAGTTTTCACGTATTAGCAGTCTGGAGACGCATATAAGGATTCACACAGGGGAGAAGCCCCATTGCTGCACTGAATGTGGGAAACAATTCTCACAAATAAGTAATCTTCAGACACACATGCGAACTCACACTGGGGAGAAGCCACACTGCTGTACTGAATGTGGCAAACAGTTCTCTCGCATAAGCAGCCTCCAGACGCACATGAGGATTCACACAGGTGAGAAGCCACATGGTTGTCCAGAATGTTCCAAACAATTCACACAAATAAGCAGTCTGCAGAGACATATGACAATTCACACCGGGGAAAAACCACACTATTGTTCAGATTGTGGCAAACAGTTTTCATGTGTGAGCAGCCTTCAGAGACACAAGAAAGTTCACACTAAAAAGAAACAGCATTGCTGCTGTGAATGTGGCAAACAGTTCTATCAACTCCGCCATCTTGAAGCACACACCAAAATTCACTTTGGACAGAAGGAGAACTGATAGAAGCCTTACTGAATTAGATTTGTTTAAATATACATTGAGGTTGGATAATGGATGGATGAGTTGAATTATTAATGCAATAGCTCTGAATGTTCCAGAATAATTAGATAAAAATGTCAAAACTCTTAAATGGTACTTCTGGTACACAGTATACTGCAAAATGAAGAATAGTGAAGGATTAGGGCTGAGGCATACCACACAGGTACCATTGGAAATTTTACAACACCTTTCTTAAGCCTGAAAGACAATGGTATTATTATTCAAGGAACAAGTAACCAAAAGCAATCTGTTTTGAATGATGTGAAATATACCGTTTCCCACAGGCAGAAAAGAAAAAAAAGTTGTCAAGGAAAATGTTTAAAGGTTCCATTATGGATCTGTAACTCTGCAGAGCAGATTCAAAATTGGAAAGAAGACAAACAGTGACAGAGCAGGAGCATGGAAATGGTTTGTCCATCAGTTAGAAGATTTAGAGACATGTCAAGAAAGTGTACAATCAGGCAAATCATGTAACGTTGACCTTTGCTATCACTCTAATTTCAAATGAAATGATTTGTAGTTGAGTCACCAAAATGAGGAAAGCCACGTTGTTGTTCTGAACATCAGAAATGATTTTCACGCATAAGCAATCTCCATAAAGGTGTGACAACTCTACTCCTACACCTGCTTACATCTGTGGTTCTGGATTCATCATATAGGTGTAAATGTTAAAAAGACCCTCAAAGAAAACTTCAACATCCCCTACGCTTTTCATATAAGGCAGTCAAATTTGCCAGAAAAGGATAGTCTCCTGAGTTTGTGGTTTTGGTACCTTTTAACTGTTTAAAGGCAACTGCAATTCTCCATGAAGTAAGTTGAAACTGACAAAACAAGCCAGCATCCATCATTCTTTATTCCATATTCCATTGAGTAGACATTTTGTTTTTGATTTAAGACTTAACATATTACTTAAAAAAATAATAATGAAACAAAATAAAATTACATGGACAAAATGATTGGGACCTCATAGATTTGAAAAGATTCTTGTGATATCTCAAGGAAACGCATTACTCCGATTAATATCACAGGAGTCTTCAATCTCCTGATCCATCACTCAGCCTATTGGAATGGAGACAAATCCTCCAATGGCAGTGTTGTGTCATTGTGTGCACCACACTGAACATGAAGAAGAGAAGAAGACAAAGGGAAGAAGGTAGTAACCAGAATATGGTCAAGGTAAAGACCATCTCCAAAGAATTTCATGTTCCTGTGACCACCAAGAAGTTTAATTTCCATGGTACCATAACCAGCTACACTGGAAGTGGCTGCAAGTGCAATATTGACCCCAGATTAACCAGATGGATAGTGTAAGTGGTAGAGATAGAATACAGGAAAACAGCAAGACAGATTCAGGCCGATCTCCAATATCAAGCTGTAACAGTTTCAGGTCCCACTATCTGTCATTGTCTGAATGAAACTGGGCCCCATGGTAGAAGACCCCACTTCTGAAGGATGGACACTAAAACTCATATGAACAAGCTAGGAGAATGACAAAATGATAGGAGGGTTTTTTTGGTAAGTCATGTCAACTCTGTATCATAGAAGTCAATGTACACAAGTAAAAAACATGAAACATGAAGGAGGCTCATTAATGTTTGGTGGTTGTTATGCTGCCTCCAGCATCAGGTGCCTTGAATGTGTGCAGGACACAATGGAATTAGAAGGAATTCTGGAGCAAAATGTACAGCCCAGTGTGTCAGAAAGCTCTGGTCATGGGTCCTCCAGCAGATGAAAGACATGAAGCATACTGCACATCTAAGAGCACCCTAGAAAACACTGGAACGTTTTGTAGTCCTGATCTACATGCAGCTGACTTGGACTTGGGAGAAGGCAGCCATCAAACCTGAGGGAACTGGCCAGTTGAAAGGTTTTTCGATATACCTTATAAATTCCCAAATGGAAATTCACATTCATATCGTATCACAGTCAATGAATACACAGATTCAACTGGCGCAGTGGTAGTGCTGCTGCTTTGCTGTACGGACACTGTGGAAGATTGAGGGTTCGCTTCCCGGTTCCTCCCTGTGTGGATAGTGCTTTGAGTATTGAGAAAAGTGCTATATAAATGTAATGAATTATTATTAAACAATAGAATTCTTCTTCTTTCAGCTGCTCCTGTTAGGGGGTTGTCAAAATGGATCATCGTGTTCCATCTCTTCCTGTCCTCTTCATTTTGCTCTGCCACACACTCCACCTGCATGTCCTTACCACATCCATAAACCTTCTCTTAGGCCTTCCTCTGTTCCTCTCACCTGGCAGCTCTATCCTTAGCATCCTTCTCCCAATACACTCAGTATCTCTCCTCTGCACATGTCCAAACCAACACAATCTCGCCTCTCTGACTTTGTGTCCAAACTGAGCTGACCCTCCGAGTCCTGTCCATCCTCGTCACATGCAATGCAAATCTTAGCATCTTTAACTTTGACAATATTAAACAATAGAATAAAAACATATAATACAATAAATATTACTTACCTGTAGGAAATTGAAGTCTCAATTATCATTTCATATATCATGTTATATTTCAGCCAGGAACTCTTAAGAAAACGCCCTCTGGAGCACACGTCCACATATTGTATGTCAGAAAGGAATAAAACGTGTGCTTTCTTTTTCATATGAGTGTATATTACGATGACGTCCAGCGTGTTGCCTTACATTGAAATGAAACAAGAAGAAGCTGCAGTGCCTTTGAAGGCGTAAAGAATTATGGGGTTCCAGGAGCTGATAAATGAGGGGTGACCAGCAGCAAGCATGTCGATATAATGGACTAATGTGCTAGACTGGAGCGCTTTAAACATCAGCACACCCACATACAATAACTGCTACCTTGAGGGCCTCAGATGCTCCATGGATAAGTATTTCATGAAAATGAACTAAGCAAAGCAAAGCAAGTTTATTTATGTAGCACATTTTGTACCATTAGGCAATTCAAAGTGCTTCACCTTCATTATTTCTGTCTGCTTAGACTTATAATTACCAATTTCAACAAAGTAACCCCTGCTTTTAGATACGACCTAAACCATCTGAGAGCTGCTCCAGAATATCCTACCCAATTTTCAAGCCTTTCTAAAAGTACCAGCAAGCCTGCGATTCTCGAAAGAATCGCAAATCCAAGAATGGCAATCACTTTCTGTTCCCTCCGATACTTGGAGGGATGAAATATCATGGAGGGTGGGTGCGTCCTGGGAAAGTTCATTTAATTAAATAAACATATTTGTACTAAAGCAGTTTCTTTTTGGAGCTGTGACTCATCTGGTTCTGGTGTTTCAGAAGCGCGTTGTAGGCGCCTTCGTTTATTGTTTTTATCCATGCAGTCTCTTTTTTGTTTTTCTTTTTTGCTGTGTCGTCAGCGAGAAGTCGTTTGCTGATGGCGACGGATTCACGTGCTGAAGTGACCATGGTGGCAGATCCGGGCATGGAGGGCTACATTACTAAACGAACGTGGTATATGCGGTGGTGTGGGCGGTCACGTTCGGGTGGCTGTACAACCTGGCATGCACGCTTTACCTCAGGTTTAGTTCACAGGTCGTAGCCATGGTAAAGTTTTCATTTAATTAAATAAACATATTTGTACTAAAGCGGTTTCTTTGTGTGGGCGCCTTCGTTCATTGTTTTTATCCACACGGGCTCGTTTACAGGTCGTAGCCATACGGGCTCGGTTATGTACAGTAATCCCTCCTCCATCGCGGGGGTTGCATTCCAGAGCCACCCGCGAAATAAGAAAATCCGCGAAGTAGAAACCGCATGTTTATATGGTTATTTTTATATTGTCATGCTTGGGTCACAGATTTGCGCAGAAACACAGAAGGTTGTAGAGAGACAGGAACGTTATTCAAACACTGCAAACAAACAATTGTCTCTTTTTCAAAAGTTTAAACTGTGCTCCATGACAAGACAGAGATGACAGTTCCATCTCACAATTAAAAGAATGCAAACATATCTTCCTCTTCAAAGGAGTGCGTGTCAGGAGCAGAGACTGTCATAAAGACAGAGAAAGCAAACAAATCAATAGGGCTGTTTGGCTTTTAAGTATGCGAAGCACCGCCGGTACAAAGCTGTTGAAGGCGGCAGCTCACACCCCCTCCGTCAGGAGCAGACAAAGAGAGAGACAGACAGAGAAAAACAAACAATCGAAAATCAATACGTGCCCTTCGTGCTTTTAAGTATGCGAAGCACCGTGCAGCATGTCGCTTCAGGAAGCAGCTGCACAGAAGATAGCAACGTGAAGATAATCTTTTAGCATTTTTAGACGAGCGTCCCTATCGTCTAGGTGTGCGAACAGCCCCCCTGCTCAATCCTCCTACATCAGGATCAGAGAAAGTCAGCGCAAGAGAGAGAGAGAGAAAAGTAAGTTGGGTAGCTTCTCAGCCATCTGCCAATAGCGTCCCTTGTATGAAATCAACTGGGCAAACCAACTGAGGAAGCATGTACCAGAAATTAAAAGACCCATTGTCCTCAGAAATCTGCGAACCAGCAAAAAATCCGCGATATATATTTAAATATGCTTACATATAAAATCTGCGATATATATTTAAATATGCTTACATATAAAATCCGCGACAGATTGAAGCCGCGAAAGGCGAAGCGCGATACAGCGAGAGATTACTGTATTACTAATCATTGAGCTCCTTCCATTTGGAGCCGTGACTCCTTTGCCTCTGCTGTGTCAGAAGCACATTGTGGGCGCATTCGTTCATTGTGTTTATCCATACGGGCTCGTTTTGTATTTCTGTTAGTTGAGCTCTTTCTTTGTGGAGCCGTGACGTCTTTGCTTCTGGTGTGTCTGAAGCGCGTCGTAGGAGCCTCCGTGTATTGTTTTTATCCATGCGGTCTCGTCTTTGTTGTTCTGTGGCTGTGTCGTTAGGTAGAAGTCGTTTACTATTAGGAAGCATACTCCAACTTACACACACTGACTGCTGGCACAGTGGATTAGAGCAGGTGTAGTTTACAGGTTGTGGTGTTTGGGCACCACGCACTGACTCTGGGAACTACGGGCTCGGTTTTGTATGACAAATCGTTGAGCTCTTTTCATTTGGAGCCATGACTCCTTTGCCTCTGCTGACACCGACTGCTGGCACAGTGGATTAGAGCAAGTTTAGTTTACAGGTTGTGTTGTTTTGGCGCCACCTACTGACTCTGGGAAGCCGCTGCGTTTGACTCTGGGGCGCCGCGGCGCAGTGCACATGCGCTTCGGTGTGTCTGCTGTGCATAAATTAAACTGTCGTTTAGTAATATAGATTCCATGGTCGACAGTATCAAAGGCAACACTGAACTCTAGCAGTACCACAGCTGTTATTTTTTCCCAAGTCTGTACATAAACAAATACAATTCAAAACTTTAATAAGTGCTGTCTCAGTGCTATGATGTTGGAGGAAGGCAGACTCTAAATCATCAAGGCAGCTGTTGGAGTTTAAAAATTTGTTGAGTTGTAAGAAGACCGCTTTTTCAATTATCTTACCTATGAAAGGAAGATTTGAAATGGGTGTACAGTTATTAAGTGTTGTAACATCATGCTGCTCTACTTTAAAAGAGGCTTAATAATAGCAGTCATCAACTACCATACCTCTTCGGGTGGAATTCCATATTCAAAGATTGACAACAGCAAAATGTGTTAAAACCACAGTCTGTTGTAGGTCCTCTCCGTGTCTTCTTGAGGTTTTCATCTCCCATATTCTAGAGACCTCCATGTTAAGTTGACTGGTGGCATTAAACATGTCCAGTGTCAGTCAGTAGGTGTGCGCTGATGAGACTCATCCCATCCAGAGCCGATTCCTTCTGCTTCTGGTCCATGCTAAGCATGTTTCTTAAATAGAGGGACGGCATTCTGGAAAAAAAAATTAATATAATTTGTGTCAAGTACTGGTTGCTTTAATTATTATTATTATTATTTAAGCATTTTATTGAATTTATTAAAAGCAAATAATAGAGTAGAGAGTACTTTGACAGGCCAGTGAATGAAGAGAACGAGAGAGAGAAGAGGTTGGATGATGTGGAGATAGTGAATCAGGAAGTGCAACGGATTAGCAAGGAGGAAGTAAGGACAGCTATGAGGAGGATGAAAAATGGAAAGGCCTTTGGTCCAGATGACATACCTATGGAAGCATGGAGGTGTGTAGGAGAGATGCAGTGGAGTTTGTTTGGAGATTGTTTAATGGAATCTTGGAAAGTGAGAGGATGCCTGAGGAGTGGAGAAGAAGTGTACTGGTACCGATATTTAAGAATAAGGGGGATGTGCAGGACTGTAGTAACTACAGGGGAATAAAATTGATGAGCCACAGCATGAAGTTATGGGAAAGAGTAGTGGAAGCTAAGTTAAGAAGTGAGGTGATAATTAGTGAGCAGCAGGATGGTTTCATTCCAAGAAAAAGCACCACAGATGTGATGTTTGCTCTGAGGGTGTTGATGGAGAAATACAGAGAAGGCCAGAAGGAATTGCATTGTGTTTTTGTGGACCTGGAGAAAGCATATGACAGGGTGACTTGAGAGGTTGGGAGTGGCAGAGAAGTACGTAATAGTTGTGCAAGATATGTACGAGGGGAGTGTGACTGTGGTGAGATCTGTGGTAGGAGTGACGGATGCATTCAATATGTAGGTGGGATTACATCAGGGGTCAGCTCTGAGCCCTTTCTTATTTGCAATGGTGATGGACAGGTTGACAGTCGAGATTAGACAGGAGTCCCTGTGGACTATGATGTTTGCTGATGACATTGTGATCTGTAGTAATAGTAGGGAGCAGGTAGAGGAGACCCTGGAGAGTTGGAGATATGCTCTATAGAGGAGAGGAATGAAGGTCAGTAGGACCACTAAGACAGAATACATGTGTGTGAATGAGAGGGAGGTCAGTGGAATGGTGAGGAAGCAGGGAGTAGAGTTGGTGAAGGTGGATGAGTTTAAATACTTGGGATCAACAGTACAAAGTAACAGGGATTGTGGAAGAGAGGTGAAGAAGAGAGTACAGGCAGGCTGGAGTGGGTGGAAAAGAGTGTCGGGAGTGATTTGTCACAGACAGGTATCAGCAAGAGTGAAAGGGAAGGTCTACAGGACGGAGACAGAGCTGGAGGTGTCAGAGTTAAAGACATGAAGATTTGCATTGGGTGTGATGAAGATGGATAGGATTAGAAATGATGACATTAGAGGGTCAGCTCAAGTTGTCCGGTTGGGAGACAAAGTCAGAGAGGCGAGATTGCGTTGGTTTGGACATGTGCAGAGGAGAGATGCTGGGTATATTGGGAGAAGGGTGCTAATCATAGAGCTGCCAGGGAAGAGGAAGAGGAAGGCCTATGAGGAGGTTAATGGATGTGGTGAGAGAAGACATGCAGGTGATGGGTGTAACAGAACAAGATGCAGAGGACAGAAAGATATGGAAAAAGATGATCTGCTGTGGCAACCCCTAATGGGAACAGCTGAAAGAAGAAGAAGATTATAAGCAAATAACATTCCATAAGAGGAGGTCAAACTTTTCAAAACTAAGTACACATCAAATCAACTCCCACCCATGAGAAAAAGAGCTAGGCCAACAGAGTAAAACTTTAATAGTAGGAAATAAAAGTAAGTAAGTAAGTAAGTAAGTAAGTAAGTAAGTAAGTAAGTAAGTAAGTAAGTAAGTAAGTAAGTAAATAAATAAGGGAAGAGAATCCTCTTCCTCAATTTAAATACTTGTTCTAAAATGTTATTGATTAGACCCTGACAGTTTTTAAAAATGTTTTGTAGAGTCCTCTAAGTGAGAATTTGATTTTTTCCAATTTCAAATCTTATATATAAACATCTACAGGTGGATTTAGGGTAAGGGCTCCACCTCCGAGGAAACAGAAAACTCGCTTAGCCACTAATACACAAGTGAGGCGATCACGTCAGCAAAATGAAACCTCAGAAGAGAAAGACAAAGTCACTTAGCCGCTAACATCAGCAGCACGGTATCCTTTTTACTTTTTTTCCTGCCGCTAATACACCTGTGAGGTGAGCACATCAATAAAATGAATCCTCCTAGGAGAGAGACGCCCAGAGGAGTTCCTTTCAATTACCTGACATCTCTACATTTCAGTTTTTTTACTGACGATTTCAATAGTTTCTAGGACCCTGGGCGTTTTACAGCACGGACTTACACAGCTAGTCTTATATAACATTGGTTACCCACTGACTTAAAAGAGGTGAGTTAGGATTCTTCCAGTTAAGCAACATAACTCTAATAGTGTAGTAAAGGCAATTCCAGTTTGGTTGACCTTCTCCACTTTAAGCCCCTCTGTGAGCCCACCAAACACGGCTGTTAATGGGTTAGGAGGGATTGTGACACCAAAGTTGTCTGATAGGCATTTAAAGATTTTGGTCCAAAATGATGTTAATTTGGTGTACGCCCATGCTGCTTTAATTAGATCAATGTTAGATTATGGACACCAAGCTTAGGATTCAGTAGCACTGACGTTACTTTCTTTTAGGCTTGATATAATGCAACATGTTCCATTATGCTGTATACAAGAAAAACTAACAAATATTACAATGTGCTAACAAATTCATTTTGCAGTCAATTAAAAACAAAAACATACATATTAGACTAGCAATTAGCCATGTTATTAAATAAATAAATAAAGGACTACAGTACATAAAATAACAGGAATGGACGATCCTGCTATCATCCATGTGTGACTTGACTGGTTAAATGTCAGGTGAAGTACAAAAAATGAGCTTAACATGTAAATTGTGCTGAGAAGCGTGCAAGTCAGAACCTTTTCTTTAGGACTGATTCATAGTCCCCTGCCTTGTGCCCTGTGTTGGCTGGGATTGGCTCCAGCAGACCCCCGTGACCCTGTGTTCGGATTCAGCGGGTTGGATAATGGATGGATGGATGATTCATAGTCTACATGTCTCCATTAATTGGATCTAAAGTATCAAGGATTCATTTTTTGCATGTGTGGTGTTTCTTATAAAAGAATAGACCATCCATCCTGGAGGTTCACCATTACCTTCTGAAATACACGTGGTTAGCACTGAGGTGGGGAGGATTTGGGGTAGCAAAAATGCAGGAACAAGTCCTGGATAGGATGCCAGTCTACCACAGGGCACAAAGTCAATTTGGAATCACCAATTAGCCAAACATAACCATCTGAGGAGATGTTGGTGAAAAACTTCATGTAGACATGGGGACAACAACCACTTTCCACTGACTGTGATCCTGCATCAGACTGGACCCCACGATGCTTGATCTGTGAGGTAGCACTCTACTGTAAATCACTACTAGTTAAATCAGTATTGGGGACCTACATTTTAGGGCCTTGAAGCTTGAACTGTTGTAGGGGCCCATTCACAACCAGCAGCAATGTCTGGGTAACCACTGTTATCTTATTTAATGGGGTTGTTCCATGATAGATCACCAAAATTTAAATTTTTTTTTTATTTTTATTTTTTTAATTTAAGCATTATATGTGAAAGTTTACAAAAAAAATAAGCAATGTGGACTAAAGTCGCTTCTGGAGCCCCTTCGGGATTAGAGGCACTGAAGCTTAAGGTTCGTTAATTTCATAGCAGATCCACCCCTGGCTGTCAGTAACTTTTTTAATACAAATTTATGTTCGATATTTGACTGGCAAGCTGATGATCTGCAAATACAGCCAAACATTTAATTTTCATCCCTCTTACCCCACTGCAGGGCCATGAACATAAACGGTTTACATGAATGAATTCAGATTCATTCATTAATATTCTGTATCCATTTTTCCATTTCAGGTTCACAGACCCGTAAGCCTATCCCGGCAGCATTGGGCGCAAGCAAGGAATCAACCTGAGATAAGATGATCGTCCATTGCAGGGAAAACTCCTCCACACATCCTCACATAGTGACCACGAATCAATGCAGACTGTCGCGATTTAGCTTACTGGAAGACCCCAATAATCCACTCACACAGACCGTGACCGGCCCGATATTCGATCAGAGTCTCTTACCGGTACACACAATTGCTTTATATTAAAGGCAAATTATATACTTTCCACGACACGCTTAGTAGAATAGTTTACATTTTACAAGCCTCGTCAGTCGCTGCACATTTCCTATGAAAACAGAGCGCAAGGCTATCTTACAAAGTGCACCTGGGAAATGAAGTTTTTCACTGTTTCCTTTTGTGCGCATGCGTACGAGTATTAACGCGTGCGCACAGAGAAGCATTTTGATGTCACTAAATGCGACGGAATCCGACATCTGTTTGACCAATGTATACTCAATGCGGCTTTCGGCTCAAGTTCTGACATAGTTTTAAGGAAATGTGTGCCACCCAGACGCTCATTGGAAGAAGTTCGAAAGGAGCTGACTTTGCAGAGGAAGCGCTCACCACAAAGGTGCGTGTGCATGCGTGTTGTGACTCCGTCAGAGGAGTGGAGTAGGATAGCGGCTTATATAGTCTCATGGGAAAATAACAAATTATACAGTGTGTAGATTCAATGTGTTTTTTCTTAAAAACAATGTATCGATCTAATAAAAAGAAAACATGTTTAATGTAAGTTTGAATTAAACAAGTACACTTTTTAGTATGGGAAGGTTAGGTGAATTTCTTGATGGCAGTGTTTCTTTAACTATGGGTTTGATCGCGTAGAAGTATGTGATGGGTTGCCACATAATTGGTAAAAGTTACCAAGTTTTTCCAAGCGCAAGTTCTGTATCGAGTGATAAACTTTAAGCCATTTAGAGTACTATTTGCAGCCGAGCAGCACTTGACGCATCACACAGAGCTTCTGTGGCACTAAAACTTAACAAGTATTGCCATCTGCCATCTCACAACCAGTGAAACAATCGAATTGAGAATACTGGCAACAAAGACACGTGTAAGAAAAGGGGGAGAGGACGACAGACAAGCTTGGAAAGGGAAATGTCACAAGTGTGGCTCGGGGATGTGACAACTTTCGGGGTTTTGTGAGAGTATATATAGTACTAATAATTCACTAAATCATTATGAAAAGGTGTGAGCCATCTTATTAATCTATGACTTTGCCAATCGTCATCATTTTTCCCACCATGTCCTCATTTGCAGACAACTACGAGTGAAATGTGTAGAATTTTGACAATTGCAATTTTGAAATCCTTCTGATCTTTACCGTTGTTAATTCTAGAAGTGCTGACAAATGCATTTTAACGTCCAACTTTTGTTCCCAAGAACCTCTACATGTGGTTAGAAAGAGCACGGTTATGGCAGCGGTCTTGAACCTGCACGGTTACTCGCTGTTTGGCTTTTTCACTCCACTTTTGAAGTTCTCTTTTACTTTCTTGGTGAGAGGACCATTAGATATGCCAGGAGTATTCATTTACAGTTTTTGCTGCAAGAAGTTTTGGAATCTGAAGCCAGACCTAAAAGATAATGAAACTTGGTATTTAATTATATGGCTTGTTAGAGTCTTCATTCTTCCAAGGCAATATATATAATCCAACGTCTGTCTGTCTGTCCGCTTTTCAGGAGTGAACCACTTAGCGCATTTAGATCGGGTTTTTTTCTATAATTTGCTTGAACATTGCGGTTGTTTTTGCGACTTCCCTCATTGCGCTAAGAATCATAGTCTGCTTGCAGGAACGATATATTCACACTAATCTGAGTCAGAGGCTGCGGGCCGAGGAGAGGGGGAAGAGTGAAGTCAGGAGTAGAGAGCTGGGCTGGGCCCTCCTTACTGGCCTGTGTCACTACTACATGGGTGGAGCCACAGGGCACGGCTAGTGTATATATACTAGTCATTTAGCCCGTTACAATAACGGGTGCTAGAACAGTAGTGCATAAACATTAGTAGGAACAGTCTATATTAAGTGGCAAGGGACTTTGACCTCATTCTGTTTGTTGGTCGTATTTTTCTTTCTTTCAGCCTTTCTTTTTTTGATGTTTACTTGCTGAGCTGACCGTTCTTCGTGGGCTGCCGCCGTGTATTGTGTGTCTTTAATTTTCTGTGACAGTAATAGTGTCTTGTATGTCCGCTGGCTTGTACGTCCGTAATATAGGCCTACCTTTAATTTTCTCTGGCGGTAATACAGGCGTGCGCGTCGGTAATATGCCTTTAATCCCCTCTGACAGTAATACTGATTTGTATGTGGCTGTAATATGAGTCACTGTACTGTGTACCTTTAATTTCCTCTCGCAGTAATACTGGTTTGTATTTCCGTAAACCGCCTCTAACTCTCTAACAGTAATATCGCGCATCGCACCGTACCCCGTGCATGCGCACTTCACCAGAAGACACACGGACACCTGGACGCACAAAGGGATTTTATTAAAGAGGATATACAGTAATCCCTCGCTACTTCGCGGTTCAATTTTCGCGGATTCACGACTTCGCGGATTTTATATGTAAGCATATCTAAATATATAATGCTGATTTTTCGCTGCTTCGTGGGTTTCTGCGGACAATGGGTCTTTTTACTTCTATTACTTGCTTCCTCAGTTGGTTTGCCCAGTTGATTTCATACAAGAGATGCTATTGGCGGATGGCTGAGAAGCTACCCAACCAGAGCACGCAGTTAAGTTCCTGTGTGCTGCTGATTGGCTCAGTGACGGAGTGGTGCATTAACCAGGAAGTCTCATCTCACTCATTCAGCATTAACGTGCTCTTGCTACTGCATTCAGGGGATCATCACCTTCATCGTCATCATTTTTACTGCGCAGCATATTCATCACCATCATCACGTCATATATAGCTACGTGTACTTCACTATACAGTAAGTGTAAACTTATCTACCGATTTCATATTGCTTAGCAGTTGTCCCTGTTATTAATAGAGTAAAGGGTGGGTTGTAAACAATACAGGGAGGGTTTAAAAACATCCAAGTACACGTTAAATAATTAAATAAATATGGTGTCCCTACTTCGCGGAAATTCAGTTATCGCGGTCAGCCTTGGAACCTATCTCCCGCGATAAGTGAGGGATTACTGTATATGAATATAATCTTGCGACGATACGTTATGTTTTGAAGAGAGACACTTTCACTTCCCGCAACACGGGCAAGTCCCATCATACTTACAACCTTTGGAAGCAAGTCCCGTGATACACATGCAGAGCAGGTTAGAGATAATGGAAGTAGGTAAATTCGAAAGTCTCACAAAAATGACAGTAAAGATCGCATTAGCGCAAACAAACGTAAAATATTACTGGGGAAAATAACAGAACAGTGAAAAGAGATTGAATAGTGTTTGAGGGTCTCTGGGGGACAAGAGAGACAAGGCAGTGAGACAAAAGGACAGGTGCTGTACAGGCTTTTAAACGTTTGAAGCGCCGCACGAAATGCAGATGCAGCAGCTGATCGAGCAAAGAGGAGGTAACTAAAACAACTATTTGTTTCCCACTGTATCACAGTTTAAGAAGGGCTTTCGGAGGAGTGACCGCATCTTGCTGGGGTGCGTTTGGCCCCCCTCTTCACAACGACGTGTAGCATTGGCGTTTTGCCCAGTGAAGCCCCCTAGTATATATTTTTTGCTTTCTGAGAAGTTTGTCCATATGTTTTGTGGTCCATCATTAACAATCCTCTTGCTTTATGCAGAGATTGTTTTGGGTAATGTGGGAAGACCCCCATTCTGAATCGTCTTCCTTGACCTGAATCATATTTTGGTTCATGGCATCACCTTCATTTAAGGCCATTTGAGTCTCTTTTATTTGTGTTTACCTACAATTTATTCCATTTAGCAGATTTTCTTCTAAATCAATTCTTCTTGGTATCAATTGATTCCCTTCCTTACGTTACTGAATTAAATTAGATTTTTTATATGTTCTAGTACAATTGATCATATTATTGATGAAAGTATGGCTTTTCAACTGTTTTAATAAAAATACAGTTTTTGCATAAAGTTGTGGTTTTGTTTTTATTTATATGAAAATAATGTTTCAGGAGGTTTCTTAAAAATTTCAGTGTAGTCACTTGATCCATCCAGGTCTGAGGTTTGGGATCGGTGCCGGCAATCGGAAGGTTCCTGTAAACACCGGAAGTGACTCTGCCCCATTGGGCCCTTGAGCAAGGCCCTTAACCTGCAATTGCTCCATCCTGGGTATGACGTTAATCTCCAATCTGCAGGGTAAACTTGGCGGCTGGTGGCAGGACTGGCACTCCAGCCACCATAAAAAACAAACCACTCCCGCTGTTCCAGTGTGTTGCTGAGGAGTCCCAGTTCATGTGGTTCATCATGTGGTGGGTGTGACAATGCACTATCACCCCGTCCTCCCAATCTCTATCCAGGAGCTTTTTTTTTCAATAAATTAAACAATTTGCTATTCTGTCAAATAATTTGTTATTTCTGCTGTTGGCTTCTAATAATGTTTACTAAGGATTCAATTATGGTAGCCAATTTTACAGGGGGAAAAAAAAAAGTTGGTTGAGGGATTCCCAAAAATAGTTCAAAATGCAGCTAATAGAAATTAGTCTGACTGTGTACAAAAAAACACCACTGGCCTTACTGTGTGTTACAAGTCGACAGCGACATCAGGGCAGTGCAGCAGAGATGAGTGAGCACCATTTTAATTGAAAAAGCTTCAAAGTCTGCACCAGCGTGTCTACATTTTTGAGAGTGTGTTGAATATCCTGCTTATGTGCTTATATTGTAATGAGGACTTTTCGAGCATTGCTAGTTTATCATTTATCATTTTCATGGATACCTTAAAATGAGATGCCTAGTATAGGTTCATTTTTAATTTATAGTGTTTTTAAAAGAGTAATCATCTAAACCACAGGTGACGAACTCCAGTCCTCGAGGGCCGCAGTGGCTGCATGTTTTCATTGTAACCATCTTCTTCATTAGTGAGCCACTTTTACTGCTAATTAACTTATTTTGCTTTAGTTTTAATTAACTTGACTCAGGCGCCTTAATTGTCTCTTTTTCCTTAATTAGTAGCCAAGCAATAATGAGACATCAAACAAGCCATCGTATGACAGAAAAAACAGAAAACTCAACAGATTTGGAAATGTCTGCTGTGTCAGAATGAGAGCAGCAACAAGCCATTGAATTAAATAACGGGCTTAATTAACAGCAAGAATCAGCTTCTCATTAAGAGACTGGTTGGAGTGCAATTGGTTGGAGTTTGAAATCCCAGTTTAGCTGGTCATCTGTTGGCTCGTTTCACGTCTCATTTCTGTTTGGCTGCCATTTAATGAAGAAACAGATCAATTCAAAGGACTGAATCCTTAAAAACAGGGCTATTAAAGTGAATGTAAAAGGAGTTAATTAGCAGTGAAAACTACTCACTGATTAGGAAAAGGGTGAGAATGAAAACCTGCAGCCACTGCCGCCCTCCAGGCCTGGAGTTTGACACAACTGATCTAAACCATCCATCCATCCATTATCCAACCCGCTATATCCTAACTACAGGGTCATGGGAACCAATCCCAGCCAACACAGGAAACAAACCCCGGGTAGGGTGCCACACACCACACACACTAGGGACAATTTAGAATCGCCAATGCACCTAACCGGCATGTCTTTGGACTGTGGGCGGAAACCGGAAACCCACAGAGACACGGGGAGAACATGAAAATGTGAATTTCCCATTGGGATTAATAAAGTATCTATCTATCTCCATGTAGGGAGGACCCGGGAAGCGAACCTGGGTCTCCTAACTGCGAGGCAGCAGCGCTACCCACTGCACCACTCATCTAAATCATACTTTCTTAAATTATGGGTTGCCAATTACAGGCTCTTACATCACGCAGAGTCGTCACTCACCATTGTATTCAATGGGAAAGGGTCGAGTACGGTTTACAATGTGTTTTGCTCCACTATGAGTTTTTGGACCCTTTTTCACTATAACGGTGTGGTGGATGGCTGGCTAAATATTCCGGCCCTCACCCCCAAGCCGCCAGGTGGAGCTCTCCCGACAGCATGGAAGTTCCCCGAATTCCAGCAGGGCCTCATGGACTTTGTAGTTTGTGTGCACAGCCCTGCTGGATACCATGGGGGCCACCAGGAGTCGCTGTAAGGGGGCTGTCAGACTGTTATGTGCCCTATAACCTGGAAGTATGTCCTGGTCACATGAACAGGAGAAATGACATACTTCCAGGTTGAAGTAAAGGACTTTTACCCTGACCTGGAAGTAGTTGTGGACTGTTGGGCAGGAACACCTCCGGGTCAGGGGGTATAAAAGGACTCTGGGAAAGCCCAGACATTGAGCTGATCTGGGAGGAAGGGTGGCAAAGTGTCTGGGAGAGGAGGATTGGTATTTGTAGAGTATTTATTGATTATATGAGTAGTGTGGAGTGGAGGGTGCTTGGTGCACTGTATTATTATAAAAATAAAGAGTCTTGGACTTTTACCTGGTGTTTGGCATCGTACCTGAGGGTTCAAGAGGTCGATAAAAGCCTCTACTGCTACAACAGTCATTGGTGATTCTTCAAGGGGGCCACCCCCAATCTGACGGTTGTCTCGAAGACACTAAGAAGGGCAAGACTGAGTCTCAAGATAAAACAAAGTGTAAAAAACACTGATCTAAACAATCCATCCATGAGTTGAATATCAATATAGTTGATTGTGACAGCTCGAATCTTATTTTTGAATATGTCTCTTTTCACAAGTTGCACTCATCTCTTTACATGTTACTATGTCATTTTATTTTCTGTTCTTTCACAGTGGTCAGAATGAGGAGCTCTCTTTCCCAGTAAAGAGTTTTTCCATTCTGTGGTTTGTGGCAGCTCTGTTACTCAGCAGTAAATGTGAAAATATGGTATTTGTATGGAACACAAATGGCCTTAAATGAAGTGGATGGTCTGGAGCAAAAAACGGTTCAGGTCAAGGAAGACGATGCTGAATGGGAGTCCTCCTGTGTTACCCAAAAGGGCCTCTGCAGAAAGCAAGAGGACTGTGAATGGTGGACTGCGGATACTAAACTGAACCGTCTTGATCAAGAAGTTGTCTGCGTTAAAGGAGAGGATTCTGAACATGTGCCGGTCAGCTTTAACCTTGAAACTGTAAACAGTCTCAAAGAAGATGAAAATTCCGGAAACCCCTCTGCCTCAGAGACGAATCCGCCTGTGAAACACGAGGCAGGAGCAGATTGTGAGTCACCTCAGATGAGAGCGTGTCCTCCACAGTGGCGCTCTGTCCACGTGAAACCTGAAGAACTCGAGTGTGACGACAGCAGGAGGAAGGCAGGATACAGCAGGGAAGAAGAGAAAGAATTCTCATCCAACAATCAGGCAGAAAAGTGTAAGTTATGAGTTATGAAAATGAAGGGCCCTCACCTGAAGAGTGGTGTTGTGTTTTGGATTGAGGCCTGAAAAGCTCACATTTTTCTCATTGGTGTTAAATTTGAGAAAAAGGAGGAGAGATTTTGAACACAGTGTTATGTTTCATTCAAGGTGTCCCAGCGTATTTAGTCTAATTCAGGTTCTAAATGAAGGAAAAGTATCAGTTTATATACAGAATTTATTGTATTTCTTAATAGCATTGAGTACGACAATAGTGTGAGTCCACTTATTGAAGGCCAGGAACTGTAATGTACTAAACCTTACAGCGATTCTACACATAAACATATTGTATGAACCAAAGCTTAAATATTAAAAAAACAAGCCAATATAATGTTGTGTTGATTACGAACAGTCTAATCACTCAAACTGTGTACATTATAGCTTACTTGTATAACATCAGATGTCTGCTTAATAGAAATAATAAGAGATGGCCAGTTGACATCAGAGGGGAGGAAATCTATTTTAAAAAAACTGTTTAACAATACGGGTGCGCTTCCCGGGACCTTACAGTGTGGAGTTTGCATGTTCTCCTCGTGTCAGCGTGGGGTCCTCCCACAGTCCAAAGACATGCAGGTTAGGTGCATTGGCGATCCTAAATTGTCCCTAGTGTGTGCTTGGTGTGTGGGTGTATGTGCCCTGCAGTGGGCTGGCGCCCTGCCCGGGGTTTGTTTCTTGCCTTGTGCCCTGTATTGGCTCCAGCAGACCCCCATGACCCTGTAGTTAGGATATAGCGGGTTGGAAAATGGATAGATGGATGTATGGATGTTTAACCTGGAAAAAGTCAATTTCTTGGAGTCAGCAGTTAGTTACGACAGGTCAAGTTCTGCTGCCTTTGGTCAGCTGGCTGCTGCCCTCCACCTCTTGGGTCTTCGAGGGGGGTGCCTCTCAAACTTTTTTTTCTCCAAAAGCCCCCCGAATCATGAAGGGCATAACAGCTGCACTAACAGCTGGCTGATCTGACTGCAGCACTTCCCCTTTCAAGTAACTGACCCAATGAAACGACAGGGCATGCCACCCAGAATTCCCTGTTCCTGACTTTTGGTAGTGGGTGAAGGTAAAGTCGTGGCAGCATCCAATCCTAAAGCTATTTGAATTGATTGACCAAACTTCTGTGAATTTTCAAACAGAAAAGAAGAGACGAGTTGTCTTTGGTATTTGATTATTTTCCTGTGCTGCTCCTGTTCTTATTCCAGTATTCTTTACATCCCTTCGTTCCCAAAATGACCCTCATCTTGTGCTACATACAGTGGTGTGAAAAACTATTTGCCCCCTTCCTGATTTCTTATTCTTTTGCATGTTTGTCACACAAAATGTTTCTGATCATCAAACACATTTAACCATTAGTCAAATATAACACAAGTAAACACAAAATGCAGTTTGTAAATGATGGTGTTTATTATTTAAGGAGAAAAAAAAATCCAAACCTACATGGCCCTGTGTGAAAAAGTAATTGCCCCCTGAACCTAATAACTGGTTGGGCCACCCTTAGCAGCAATAACTGAAATCAAGCGTTTGCGATAACTTGCAATGAGTCTTTTACAGCGCTCTGGAGGAATTTTGGCCCACTCATCTTTGCAAAATTGTTGTAATTCAGCTTTATCTGAGGGTTTTCTAGCATGAACCTCCTTTTTAAGGTCATGCCATAGCATCTCAATTGGATTCAGGTCAGGACTTTGACTAGGCCACTCCAAAGTCTTCATTTTGTTTTTCTTCAGCCATTCAGAGGTGGATTTGCTGGTGTGTTTTGGGTCATTGTCCTGTTGCAGCACCCAAGATCGCTTCAGCTTGAGTTGACGAACAGATGGCCGGACATTTTCCTTCAGGATTTTTTGGTAGACAGTAGAATTCATGGTTCCATCTATCACAGGAAGCCTTCCAGGTCCTGAAGCAGCAAAACAACCCCAGACCATCACACTACCACCACCATATTTTACTGTTTGTATGATGTTCTTTTTCTGAAATGCTGTGTTCCTTTTACGCCAGATGTAACGGGACATTTGCCTTCCAAAAAGTTCAACTTTTGACTCATCAGTCCACAAGGTATTTTCCCAAAAGTCTTGGCAATCATTGAGATGTTTCTTAGCAAAATTGAGACGAGCCCTAATGTTCTTTTTGCTTAACAGTGGTTTGCGTCTTGGAAATCTGCCATGCAGGCCGTTTTTGCCCAGTCTCTTTCTTATGGTGGAGTCGTGAACACTGACCTTAATTGAGGCAAGTGAGGCCTGCAGTTCTTTAGATGTTGTCCTGGGGTCTTTTGTGACCTCTCGGATGAGTCGTCTCTGCGCTCTTGGGGTAATTTTGGTCGGCCGGCCACTCCTGGGAAGGTTCACCACTGTTCCATGTTTTTGCCATTTGTGGATAATGGCTCTCACTGTGGTTCGCTGGAGTCCCAAAGCTTTAGAAATGGCTTTATAACCTTTACCAGACTGATAGATCTCAGTTACTTCTGTTCTCATTTGTTCCTGAATTTCTTTGGATCTTGGCATGATGTCTAGCTTTTGAGGTGCTTTTGGTCTACTTCTCTGTGTCAGGCAGCTCCTATTTAAGTGATTTCTTGATTGAAACAGGTGTGGCAGTAATCAGGCCTGGGGGTGGCTACGGAAATTGAACTCAGGTGTGATACACCACAGTTAGGTTATTTTTTAACAAGGGGGCAATTACTTTTTCACACAGGGCCATGTAGGTTTGGATTTTTTTTCTCCCTAAATCATAAACACCATCATTTAAAAACTGCATTTTGTGTTTACTTGTGTTATATTTGACTAATGGTTAAATGTGTTTGATGATCAGAAACATTTTGTGTGACAAACATGCAAAAGAATAAGAAATCAGGAAGGGGGCAAATAGTTTTTCACACAACTGTATGTGACTCTTGATGGGTTGTGGAATCAGGTCAAAGACTAAGAAACATGTCTTTGTTCTGCAGTTCACGTCAGGTGATTGTGGAGTGTTGAGATTTTTAGAACCACTGTTAATTTCCTGTTGGGATTAATAAAGTATCTATCTGTCTATCTTAAATGTGACCTCTCTTCCTTTTTAAAGTTGTTGTGAGTCATTTCTCTGGCACTGCCTTTAGAAAACAGCATGAGCCCCCCTTTTCCACAAAGTAAATGCATTTCCATAATTCTCACATTTTTTCCAATAATTTTTTTTTGGTTCTTTATTTCACCTTATACCATTTCTTGTATTAGGAACTTGGTAGTTTTTCGCATACCCCTTGGGGTCAGAGCACAGGGTCAGCCATTGTACAGTGCCCCTGGAGCAATTACAGGTTAAGGGCCCAGCAGAGCAGTGGCCTTTTGGCAGTGACGGGGATTTGAACCGGCAACCTTTGGGATACCAGCGCAGCTCCTTAGCCTCAGAGCCACCACTCCACCCATTTAACTTGTATTGTAGAGTTTCTCAAGTTTAGTCCCAATGTCCCCATGTGACTGAAGGTCTTCACTCTGATGGTCGCTTTGCCTCTCACTGTGATGATGCCGGTTCTACACCATGGTCTTCCACTTCCCTTTAGGGAGCCTCTTGAACTCCACACCATTGGTAATGTAACCAGATGAGCTGGACAATGAGGACACTAAACAGAAGCAAGGGGAAAGGTGCAACGTGCAAAAGTGCTTTGGTTTTGTTGTTTTTAAATAAAAGCAAAGTGTTCAAGTAAAGTGCAGTGCTCCAAAACGTCTTTAAACAAATAATCCATTAACACCAGAGTGAAACAGTGGAAGTAACATCCAATAAATAGTTCCATTAAAAGCAAGGTTAAAACAATAACTGGAAGCAGTCCTTTAAAAGCAAGACCCAGTGCCACCTTCTGCTGGCGGCTCCCCTGCTTCTCCCATCCCTGGGGAGTCGCCCTACCTGCAGCTGACCTTCTTCCTCTGTGGGTCTGGTAGCTTTCTGATCCCTGGCTTTGTTCAGCTCTCACCAAACCTTGACTTGGGTTCCCCAGTGACCAGGGTGCTCCCACTGGGGCTTCCACCTCCAAGCCTTTGACTCCCGCTGCCTTATGCGGCGAGTCGACCACGTTCTGGTCACTCCTGCACCTCACAAGCGCTCAGCAGGAGCAACTCCTACTTGCTGCCCCCGAGTGTCGGCCTAACTCTCCTGAGGGGCTCTCCTCACAGCTGCCTGCTCTTACCAGTGAGACTGAACTCCCTCCATCGCGCTGTCTCTGAGTGCGTGTGCACTGGCTTTCAGCTTTCTCTTTTTCTTCCACTACCCTCCATTCACTTTCTTGATCTTTTTCTCCCCTCCACACTCCTATTTATAATGGGGACATGGCCGAGGTGTGGCGATTAGCAGCTCTCGGCATCATTTACGGATACGGATGACTCCTCACCTGTGCATATAAAGGCAAAGTCAAAGCGAACTTTATTGTCATCTCAACCATATACAAGTATACAGATAGACGAAATTTGCAAAGTTCGGGGTCCACAGTGTAACAATATGAAGTGCAAATAATAAATTAAAAATAGAATTAAAAGTTAAATTTAAAATTAAAACACAAACAAGACAAGACATTGTGCAAAGACAAGACAAAGAAGTAGCAGCAATATTGACGTGTAGTTAGCAATATGAACATTGATACAATGTATGGTATTTGCAATCTAGATACATAAATATAGTCAATAGATATGTCCCCATCCACATCCCCATCCCACTATATCCTAACTACAGGGTCACGGGGGTCTGCTGGAGCCAATCCCATCCAACACAGGGTGCAAGGCAGTAAACAAACCCCAGGCAGGGCACCAGCAACCCGCAGGGCACACACACATACCCACCAAGCACAATTTAGAATCACCAATGCACCTAACCTGGATGTCTTTGGATTGTGGGAGGAAACCCACGCAGACACAGGGAGAACATGCAAACTCCACGCAGGGAGGACCCGGGAAGTGAACCGGGGTCTCCTTACTACGAGGCAGAAGTGCTACCACTGTGCCACCCGTCAATAGATATGTAATATAGTAAATAAATAAATAAATAATAGATATAGATAATACAGAAATTATCAGCGTATGATAATACTTGTTTAAGACATGTGTAAACAATGACAGGTCAGAATGATTCACAGCAGAAGGATATCAAGAGTGTCAAAATCCTTAAAGGTTAGTATGAGATGTTCAGTTCTTTTCTACACGCACACTCATCTTTGCAGGACAGTGGCTCACATGTGTAAAAGTTCTGTTTTTAGAGATGGTTGAGGCCGTGTGGAAGATCCCAGGGGGCAACATGGTGTTAAGGAGTCTAACAGCTTGGGGGTAAAAACCCTCCTGCAGCCTGGCAGATCTGGCTCTGATGCTGCATGATCTTCTATTGGATGGCAGAAGTGTGAAAAGTCCATGTGAGGGGTGTAAGGGGTCCTGCACAATGCTCCAGGCCTTGCGGACACTGCGTTTGTAAAATATGGCCTGTAGTGAAGGAAGAGGCACCTCAATAATGTTCTCTGCTGTCTTCACTATCTTTTGCAGGTGCTTACGGTCAGATATGTTGCAGTTTCCATATCAGACAGTGATGCAGCTGGTCAGAACACTCTCAATGGTGTCTCTGTAGAACATGGTGAGGATGGAAGGGGGAAGACTTGCTCATTTCAGCCACCTCAGGAAGTGTAGTCTCTGCTGGACTTTCTTGATTAGTGATGAGGTGTTATGCGTCCATGTAAGTTCCTCAGTTATGTGCACACTGAGGAACTTGGTACTCCTAACAATCTCCACATCTAGACCGTTGATGCTCAGTGGGATGTGGGCAGGATGTGATATTCTGAAGTCCACGATTAACTCTTTTGTCTTGTCGACATTGAGAGATAGATTGTCTTCACACCATGCAGACAGCCGTTCCACCTCATCACTGTATGCTGCTTCATCATCCCTGTTTATCAGTCCCAGCACCGTCGTATCATCCGCAAACTTGATGATGTGGTTGGTGTTGTGCGTGGCTGTGCAGTTGTGAGTCAGCAGGGTGAACAGCAGTGGACTAAACACGCAGCCCTGTGGCGCTCCAGTGCTCAGTGTGATGATGCTGGAAGTGTTGCAGCCCATCCAAACTGACTGGGGCCTCTCTTGTCAAGAAGTCCAGGATCCAATTGCAGAGGGTGGTGTTCAGGCCCAACCAGCTTTGGAGGGATGATTGTGTTGAAGGTGCAGCTAAAGTCTGTGAATAGCATCCTGACATATGTGTCTATTTTATCCAGATGTGTCAGGGAGAAGTGAAGGGCAGAGCATATGGCCTCCTCAGTTGACCTGTTTGAGTGGTATGCAAACTGAAGAGGGTCAAGGGAGTCTTAATGTGTGACACGACTAACCTTTCGAAGCACTTCATGATGATTGGCATGAGTGCAATGGGTCAGTAGTCATTCAGGCATGTCACTGATGACTTCTTCGGCACTGGTATGATGGTGGTCAACTTGAAGCATGCTGGGACTGATGACTGGCTGAGAGATGTGTTGAAGATGTCTGTGAGGACACCAGCCAGTTGACTGGCACATTCTTTGAGCACACAAGCAAGGAACTGTCTGCAACCACACTACCACGCCTCCTCTATAAGCCAAGAGTGCGGCGATTATTTATTTAAAAACTGGCCTTTTCTCCTAAGCTGCGGACCCACTATACCACACTCACTGATCTCGTGTCATTGGCTGCTCTTTCTTTTTATTTTTTCCTCTTTATTTTGGATCCAGAAAAGTACAGCAGTGGGATTTTGTACACCTGTGAGATATTTAGAAAGGTTTGTTTTAACTGATTAGCATTCTCTTTTGTTGATTTCCTATCAATTTCTCTTTCTTATATGTAGGTTGATTGCTTGTTAAGAATTAGAATTAGAAACTAGCAGAGCACAGCACACATCCGGGCAACAGACACTGAAAGCAGAAAGGCTGCAATCACTTCAGCATTAGTCACCCATTGATAAATCATGGATTAAAAAACTTGGAAAAGCAGATGGTGATGATGATGATAAAAATAATAAAAACCAAGGTTAAACACTTTTCTAATTTCTCCTTGTGTCATGTATGTATTTATAATACTAGTCGTCCCCTGTGGCTCCGCCTGTGAAATAATAAAAAAGGACAAACTTTAACTATCAATGAGCACACAGGTATTGCTAGCTAGTGTACAGCAACTCGAACGGAGGCTGCCGCGTGAGTGAGGAGGGTCCTGCCAGGCTCCCCACTCCTGACGTCACACTTTCTCCTCCCCTCGGCCTGCAGCCTCTGTCTCTCGGATTAGCGCAAATATATCGCTGCCGCAAGCAAACTATGATACTTAACACGATGGATGGATTTGCATGTTCTGCTCCTGCATATCTGGAGTGATTGGCATTGGTGTGTTTAACTGAGTTTGGCTACCTGTTTTAACACTGACCACTGGAAATGTGTCAGTAACAGAATTCAATAAAGAAAATGTGTTTAGTGCTTTATGAAGTTAATAATATCCGCCCCATTTTTCCATTCCCAGTCTGAGCCCCTGGGTGAACACTGCATCACCAGGTCACACTGTTTCAGAATATCATCAGCAAATATCTGGATTAAAACTAGGCAGATGCTTTATTTGCTGGAGTATGTGAATTTCCCCATGGGATTAATAAAGTATCTATCTATCTATCTATCTATCTATCTATCTATCTATCTATCTATCTATCTATCTATCTATCTATCTATCTATCTATCTAAAAATGCAGTCTTGCTCTTCATGCGATCTCAGCCCATCTCCTTTTCTGTCTCCCCGGCTCACCCATCCCTTGAGGAGCCGGTGAAGACTAGGCAGAGGGTGGTGTTCAGGCCCAACCAGCTTTGGAGGGATGATTGTGTTGAAGGTGGAGCTAAAGTCTATGAATAGCATCCTGACATATGTGTCTTTTTTATCCAGATGTGTCAGGGAGAGGTGAAGGGCAGAGCATATGGCCTCCTCAGTTGACCTGTTTGAGTGGTATGCAAACTGAAGAGGGTCAAAGGAGTCTTAATGTGTGACACGACTAACCTTTCGAAGCACTTCATGATGATTGGCATGAGTGCAATGGGTCAGTAGTCATTCAGGCATGTCACTGATGACTTCTTCGGCACTGGTATGATGGTGGTCAACTTGAAGCATGCTAGGACTGACGACTGGCTCAGAGATGTGTTGAAGATGTCTGTGAGGACACCAGCCAGTTGACTGGCACATTCTTTGAGCACACATAAGCAAGGAACTGTCCGCAGCCACACTACCACGCCTCCTCTATAAGCCAAGAGTGCGGCGATTATTTATTTAAAAACTGGCCTTTCCTTCTAAGCTGCGGACTGCCTTTCATGTTTTTTTTTAACCTCCGTCTTCTGTCCCGTTCTTTCGTATTTTTTTTTTTCCCATCCCCTTGTACATATACTTGCAGCGCCTTAATCACATGTTGCAGGAAGCTGATGAAGCAATTGAGAATGATCTCACCCCCGCACCCACCGTTGTGCAATTCCGCCCACAGAGACGGACACGACTAACTGGATTTCAAAAAAAAATGCCCATATTTTTTTGAAGCCGTGGATCTGCTCTACCACACCAACATCGTTAGTTCAGTGAAACTGGAGTCTATTCCTTTTGGAACTCCATTGAATGCAACTCCTTAAGGGGTGAGTCTGTTAAATTTCAGAATTTGTGTCATAAATCACGCAATTATTGTTAATTTTTTCCAATACCTAATGCATGCTTCTAATTGTGTAGTGTTTCTCAAGACTACCTCATCTCATCTCATCTTCTCAACCTCTTTTCCTGTTGAAGGTCATGGAGGTTGCAGGTTAAGCAGGACAGTGGAGTTTTCCCTCTTCCCATGTACAGATTCCAGCTTTTCCTGGAGAATTCTCAGACGTTCCCAAGCCAGTCGAGAGATATACAGTGGTCCCTCGCTATATCGCACTTCGCCTTTCGCGGCTTCACTCCATCGCGGATTTTATATGTAAGCATATTTAAATATATATCGCGGATTTTTTGCTGGTTCGCGGATTTCTGCGGACAATGGGTCTTTTAATTTCTGGTACATGCTTCCTCAGTTGGTTTGCCCAGTTGATTTCATACAAGGGACGCTATTGGCAGATGGCTGAGAAGCTACCCAGCTTACTTTTCTCTCTCTCTTGCGCTGACTTTCTCTGATCCTGACGTAGGGGGATTGAGCAGGGGGGCTGTTCGCACACCTAGACGATAAGGACGCTCGTCTAAAAATGCTGAAAGATTATCTTCACGTTGCTATCTTTTGTGCAGCTGCTTCCTGAAACGACATGCTGCACGGTGCTTCGCATACTTAAAAGCTCGAAGGGCACGTATTGATTTTTGATTGAAAAACAAACTCTGTCTCTCTCTCTCTCTCTCTGCTCCTGACAGAGGGGGTGTGAGCTGCCGCCTTCAACAGCTTTGTGCCGAGGTGCTTCGCATACTTAAAAGCCAAACAGCCCTATTGATTTGTTTGCTTTTCTCTATCTCTGTGACATGATCTGCTCCTGACGCACACTCCTTTGAAGAGGAAGATATGTTTGCATTCTTTTAATTGTGAGACAGAACTGTCATCTCTGTCTTGTCATGGAGCACAGTTTAAACTTTTGAAAAAGAGACAAATGTTTGTTTGCAGTGTTTGAATAACGTTCCTGTCTCTCTACAACCTCCTGTGTTTCTGCGCAAATCTGTGACCCAAGCATGACAATATAAAAATAACCATATAAACATATGGTTTCTACTTCGCGGATTTTCTTATTTCGCGGGTGGCTCTGGAACGCAACCCCCGCGATGGAGGAGGGATTACTGTAATCCCTCTGGCGTGTCCTGAGTCAACCGTTCTTCGATACATGTCCTGAGCAGGTCTGTGTGGTGGCCATTTAGGGGCATCCTTACGACATCTCCAAACCAACTCAACAGTCTCCTCTCAATTCGCAGGAGCAGCATCTCTGTGGCTGTCCAGAGTCTCTTCTCTTTTCTCGCCATCACAGCCACCCTTCAAGGAAGCCTCATTTCTGCTGCTTGTTCCTGCATTCTCATTCTCTTGGTCGATACCCACAGCTCACGACTATAGGTGACGACAGGTACATAGATGACCTGTAACCCAAGAATTTGGTTTTTAGACTCGGCTCCCCTTTCACCACCACAAACGGGTACAACACCCAGAGAACAGCTGCCACTGCTCCAAGCCACTTGTTAATTCTGTGCTCCCTTTTTTTGTTAATCATGAACAAGATCCTGAGGTAATTCAACTTCTCCATTATGAGCAGTTGATCCCACTTCACCAGGAGAGAGCAATTCAATCTTTTCTGAGAAAGAACCATGACCTCAAACTTGGATATGCTGATCCTCATCCCTATCACATCACAACTGGCAGCAAATCGCTTGAGTATATGTGCCAAAGGTCCCAGATGAGGGAAAGATGGCAACATCATCTGCATATGGGAATGAAGTCAATCCCAGCCTCCCCACCTGGACACCCTCACATCAGTGACTATGCCTTGATAACCTGTCAGTGAAAACCACAAACAGGAATGGTGACAAGACTCAGCCTTGATAGAGCCTGACAACCTCAGTGAACGAATTTGACTTAACACCAAGGACTCCCATACAGCTCTTACTGCATTCATATTGAAGAGCTGATCTACTGTTCCACAGCCAGGATGGATTTCACATTGTTCTTCCTCTATTTTTGGTTCTACCATTGGATGGATTCTCTCCACTCCAGCATCCTTGGATATGCCTTACCTGGGAGGTCAAGGAGTGGGAGCCAGCTGTACTTTCTGGACAACTTCCTTTAATATGGGGACCACCACACCAGTCTTCTATTCCAAGGGTACTTTACTCATTTGAATAGACATATTAACCACACTATATGAGCAATGTCCAGCACTTTCAACATCTCTGAGTGAATTTTATCCCCCACCCCAACAACCTTACCACCACAGAGTCCTCGGACTGCCATAGCAACTCGACAACAGTAATGTGTTCCCCACCACCAGATATTGACAACACTGCCTCCAGGTGGGAGCACAAGTTCCTCAAAGTGTTCCTTCTACTGCTCGACAATTTCCCCATAAGAGGTGAGAATCTCCCCATGCCTGCTTAACACAATCTGGGCAAGGTCACATCTTTCCCTCCTGAGACATTGAAGAGTTTGCCAGAGTAGAGGCCATGGAGCAAAACTATTAGATGGACTCTCAAGACTACCTTTATGGGAAAACAATCTTCCTCATTCAGTCTTTCATTAATTTATGTTGTGTTTCTCAAGAGTATGAGGGGGCACCCAAAAATAACAGGAATTGAAAAAAAAATTGTTTTTATAATTTTTAATTACTCAAACTTTAGTCTCCTTCAAAGAACTCTCCAGGTGTCACCAACGGTTTTCCCACTGGTGGAACCATTTTTGGAATCGCTGAAGAGGAATGTTGTTCAAGGCCTGCAGCGATTTTTCTTTCAGTTCCTCCACGGTTCAAAAATGCTTTCCTTTGAGCTCTTTTTGTTATAGGTGGGAAGAAGAAAAAGTCACATGGAGCAAAGATCAGGCGAGTAGGGAAGGTGGCAAGAACTCCGAAACACACAAGTCAATTCAGAAATCTCTTCAATAGCCCAATGACGATCTCCGTAAATTGCATTGCAAACTTTTTCAAGATTTTCAATCATTCCTAATCGTGGAAGGTCGGCCAGATCTTGGTTGGTCTTCAAGTGACATTTCCACTATGTCTAACCCTAACCCTAACCCTAACCCTCGTCTGAAATGTGAAACTCACTCGTAGACCTGTGTGTTTTACTTAAAGCTTCCACTGTATTTTCTTTACCACCTTGTTCAAACTCAATTACAAGTGTCAAAAAGAATAATTTTCTCCTTTATATGCATACAAAGATACAATTGGTGTATGCGTGTGGGCTTTTTGAAAGACCAGAAATGAATGATCCCAAACCAATACATATCAGCTCGAACAGTCCTAAATCAATAGCAGTGCATATCCAGTGGATGGCAGTGACAGATCAATAGTGTACCTTTCTGAAATTGCTTGGGAGAAATGGCACTGGGTGTTTTTAGAAAGTGAACACGTGGACCTGAAACTTCTCAACTGACTTTCCACATTAATATGGCTAAATGTAACAGGAATCAAGATCAAATAAAGACGTACCATTAACAGAGGTCACACTCTAAATAAAAACCGTGGATTCAGACAGCATTCCGACCCCTTCACTTTCACTTTATTGTGTTGTAATTTAGTTTTAAAATTGATGGATTTGCCATGTTTCCCTATCAATCTGCACTTGCTAACCCATAAGGACAGTGAAAACACATTTTCAGAAAGCTTCGTACAGTGGAACCTCCATTTACGAGCATAATTCGTTCCGGAAACGTGCTTGCAGTCCAAAGCACTCGTGTATCAAAGCGAATTTCCCCATAAGAAATAATGGAAACTCAGATGATTTGTTCCACAACCCAAAACTATTCATATAAAAATGATTAATACAAAATATAAAGTAAAAATACATAAAACAAATTAACCTGCATTTACCTTTGAAAAGAATCACGGCTGGTGTGAGTGAGTTTCGAAACTCTTGTGGGATTGCACCCAACGGGACGACACGCGGAAGAGCGTCCCAAAGCAATCGCAGTCTCCCAGCGCTGTAGCAGTTCGCCATAAAAGCGAACCCGAAAAGATCGCGGACATGCTATAAGCGCCTGCCGTCGATGGGTGATACAAGGAACAAGGAACATTATAAATGTGCAGGGCACAGTACTACTTGGCCACGGCCCTGCCTGACTGCTGTGTCTGTGTATAGGAGAGCGGCAGATCCCGCTATAATAAATAACCGCGCTGTTATTGTTTCAAGCTGAATAAAGCTGGTGTTGCTAAAGTACTGAGACTCAGCTTCGTGTTTTAGGGTGCAAGACGCGGACTTGCACGTCACAACACACACACAGTCACAATGCTGTAGTAAACAGTATACGCTCGTACATATGTTGACTATATGTGAGGCATGCCGACTCAGACGGAGAATAGGAGAGGATTGCCCACAATCCTGCAGCGAGAGAGAGAGAGAGAGAGAAGAACCATCAGCTCAGTTGTGATCACATGATGCTCAGCAGACAAAGCGTATACATACTACTCGTATTGCAAGACCTCGCTCGTTTATCAAGTCAAATTTTATTAAAAATTTTAGCTCGTCTTGCAAAACACTCGTAAACCAAGTTACTCGCAAACCGAGGTTCCACTGTACATTTATTAAAAATCACAAATTTGATATCTGTCCTCCATAGAAGAATTCAGAACCATTATTGTGGCACTGCCAATTGTGCTTCCTGATTGCTTTAATTCTCCTCGACACGTGTCTAGAACTTGATTGGAGTCCACCTGTGGCCAACTGAATTGATTGGACATTGGGGATAGGTGGAAGGGCAAATTGAGTAACCAGGGAAGAAGGGTCTTGGTCAGGAAGGTGCCCAAGAACCTAAGGGTCACTCGACCTGAGCTTCAGAAGTCCCCTGCTGAGATGGGAGAGCACTCCATCAACCAGAGTGGCTGGATGGAAAAGACATAAGTTTAACCCCTTATGCCCCAACCGGAACTGAAAAGAAAAAATTGTTTTAACAGTTTTTACTTTCTGCAACTTTAGTCTCCTACAAAGTATGCTCCATGTGAATCAATGCGCTTGTCCTGATGGTTTTCCCAACATTTTTGAAATCGCTGAACAGGTACGTTATCCAAGGCCTGTAGCGATTTTTTTTTTTGTGACTTCCTTCTACGGTACAAAAACACTTTCCTATGAGTTCTTGTTTTCATAGGCGGGAACAAAAAAAGTCGCACGGAGCAAAGATCAGGCGAGTAGGGAAGGGGGCAAGAACACACAAATCAATTCAGAAATCTCTTCAATAGTCCGACGACGATCTTTTTAAATTACATTGCAAACTTTTTCAAGATTTTCGTCATTCCGAATTGTGGAAGGTCGGTGTGGTGTAGCGGGTCCACAGCTCATGTCAAAAGGCCACTTTTTAAAATAACTGCTGCACTCGCAGCTTAGGGAGGGGGCGTGGTGTGTGTGTGTGTGGCCGAGCGGTTCCCGGGGAACTTCATGATGCGGGCGGTTCTCACTTAAGTGCACAGGTGAGGAGTTGTCCGCATTCGTAATTGTTTCTGGGAGCTGCTGATTGCCACAGCTTATCTACGTCACCGTGATATATAGAAGCGCGAGGCGGCTAGCAGGAAGGAATAAAGAGGGAGAGGAAAAAGAAAAAGAGACAGAGGTTGCAGGGAAAGGAAAGCCAGTGAGAGAGAGAGAGAGAGCGCGTGCGAGAGCAGGCTTGAAGGAGCAGAGGCAGCTGGGAGATGAGCCCCTGCAGATGAGTGTTTGGCCGACACTCGGTGTCGCTCCAGCTGAGCGATCATGGAGCTGGAGCGACCAGTATTGAAGACAACTGGCCGTTGAAAGGCAGCAGCAGTCATGGAGGCTTTGGTCTGGTTTAACCCCAGCGTGAGCGCCCTGGCCGATGGGGAAAGAACCCAAGTCTCGGTCCGGATGGAGCCCAACGTAGCCAGGAATCAGAGGGCTACCAGACCAGGGTGGAAGGCAGCTGCACCTGCAGGTAGGGCGACTCCCCTGTTGCGAAGCCCGATGGGAGAAGGAGGGGAGCCGCCAGGTAGAAAGAAGGCACCGAGTCTGCTTCATGCCATTGTTTTAACCTCATTGTTTTTTTTTTTCTATTGTGTTTTTTACCTCCACTCATCACTCGTTTTTATGGATTATTTATTTATTGAAGATTTTTTGAGACACACTGCACTTTATTTATTTGGATACTTTGTTTTTGTTTGTTGATTTTAATAAAAGCATTTGGCACTTTTGCACCATCCCCTTGCTTCACTGTTGTATCTCACTGCCTAGCTCATCAGTGACATTACCGACGGTCTCGGGTTCAAGGGCTCCCAGAAGCTGAATGGGAACACAGAGAGAACACGCATCGTCACAGTCGGCCAGATCTTGGTTGGTCTTCAAGTGACATTTCCTCTCGTTTGTTTTGCTTAAAGCTTCCTCTTTAAAAAGCAGTTTCAAGTGTCACTACAGTTTCTGCAGCTGTTTTCCCTAAGAGAAAACTAAATTTAACGCAGACTTGCTGTTCTTCATGATCACCCATCACAACCATCCCAGAACACGTTTAATAAGCACCAAGAAAAACTGACATGGACTGTCGTATGAACAATACAGAGACTGCCTCAGAGAACTGTAAGTGTGCCACACTTCACTTTGCAGAATTCGCAACTAAGTCGAGATTGCGGTCCAGGCACAGATTCTGGTTATCTTTGGGTACCCCCTTGTACTTTATTGTTGTTGTCAGGTAGTGTGGAAGACATCAGGACTTCAAGGACCTTCAAAGCTACACTTGATGTTATTTTGGATGAATTAGACGGATAGGACAGGCAAGCTTTATTGGGCTGAATGGCCTGTTTTTGTCTAGACTGTTCTAATGTGAAAATGACTTGCCACATTTATTCTTTAATTATGACTTCCGTTTTCTTCTTCAAGGCTATCTCAATGTGAAAAACGCTTACTGTATTCGGTCTCTCAGGTTTCTTTAACTTCTACAGTGCAAACACAGCAATGCAATGAAGTTCACCACTGCTTTTACTTCATTCTGAATTTTCAAATGTTCACTATCTTCTATAAACTTTGTTTTGATGCCTGAAAGGAGTGGCAGGGATCAGTGACTTTTCACGCACACAGTGGTGTGAAAAACTATTTGCCCCCTTCCTGATTTCTTATTCTTTTGCATGTTTGTCACACAAAATGTTTCTGATCATCAAACACATTTAACCATTAGTCAAATATAACACAAGTAAACACAAAATGCAGTTTTTAATGATGGTGTTTATTATTTAGGGAGAAAAAAAATCCAAACCTACATGGCCCTGTGTGAAAAAGTAATTGCCCCCTTGTTAAAAAATAACCTAACTGTGGTGTATCACACCTGAGTTCAATTTCCGTAGCCACCCCCAGGCCTGATTACTGCCACACCTGTTTCAATCAAGAAATCACTTAAATAGGAGCTGCCTGACACAGAGAAGTAGACCAAAAGCACCTCAAAAGCTAGACATCATGCCAAGATCCAAAGAAATTCAGGAACAAATGAGAACAGAAGTAATTGAGATCTATCAGTCTGGTAAAGGTTATAAAGCCATTTCTAAAGCTTTGGGACTCCAGCAAACCACAGTGAGAGCCATTATCCACAAATGGCAAAAACATGGAACAGTGGTGAACCTTCCCAGGAGTGGCCGGCCGACCAAAATTACCCCAAGAGCACAGAGACGACTCATCCGAGAGGTCACAAAAGACCCCAGGACAACGTCTAAAGAACTGCAGGCCTCACTTGCCTCAATTAAGGTCAGTGTTCACGACTCCACCATAAGAAAGAGACTGGGCAAAAACGACCTGCATGGCAGATTTCCAAGACGCAAACCACTGTTAAGCAAAAAGAACATTAGGGCTCGTCTCAATTTTGCTAAGAAACATCTCAATGATTGCCAAGACTTTTGGGAAAATACCTTGTGGACTGATGAGTCAAAAGTTGAACTTTTTGGAAGGCAAATGTCCCGTTACATCTGGCGTAAAAGGAACACAGCATTTCAGAAAAAGAACACCATACCAACAGTAAAATATGGTGGTGGTAGTGTGATGGTCTGGGGTTGTTTTGCTGCTTCAGGACCTGGAAGGCTTGCTGTGATAGATGGAACCATGAATTCTACTGTCTACCAAAAAATCCTGAAGGAGAATGTCCGGCCATCTGTTCGTCAACTCAAGCTGAAGCGATCTTGGGTGCTGCAACAGGACAATGACCCAAAACACACCAGCAAATCCACCTCTGAATGGCTGAAGAAAAACAAAATGAACACTGGAGTGGCCTAGTCAAAGTCCTGACCCGAATCCAATTGAGATGCTATGGCATGACCTTAAAAAGGCGGTTCATGCTAGAAAACCCTCAAATAAAGCTGAATTACAACAATTTTGCAAAGATGAGTGGGCCAAAATTCCTCCAGAGCGCTGTAAAAGACTCATTGCAAGTTATCGCAAACGCTTGATTGCAGTTATTGCTGCTAAGGGTGGCCCAACCAGTTATTAGGTTCAGGGGGCAATTTCTTTTTCACACAGGGCCATGTAGGTTTGGATTTTTTTTTCTCCCTAAATAATAAAAAACACCATTTACAAACTGCATTTTGTGTTTACTTGTGTTATATTTGACTAATGGTTAAATGTGTTTGACGATCAGAAACATTTTGTGTGACAAACATGCAAAAGAATAAGAAATCAGGAAGGGGGCAAATAGTTTTTCACACCACTGTATAAAAAAAGAGTAAGATTTTAAAAGTTCATTTCTGTTTCGCGATAATTGATAATTCATGACTGCTGTGCTCATTTCAATCATTCAGGTGCAATTATCTTTTAAAATACTAATAAATAAATAAATAAAGTTTCACACTTGCACACCTGAGGATCTCCTCACGGGCTCGACCGAAGTATGTGATCACCCGTCGGGGCGACAGGGGGTGCTGTTGCTAACATTCTCTTTTCCTTCTCTCCCTGCATCACAGAGAAACTGTCCAGTTAGCACACTTAGGGTTGTGCACTAGACCAGGGGTCGCCAACTCCAGTCCTGGAGGACCACCGTGGCTGCAGGTTTTCATTCTAACCCTTTTCTTAATGAGTGATCTGTTTTTGCTGCTAATGAACTTCTTTTGAACTAATTGTAATTGATTTGCTCAGACCCCTTGATTGTTTCTTTTTTCCTTAATTAGCAGTCAAACAAAAATGAGATATAAAATGAGCCAAAATAACTGGTGTCCATCATACAATATCTGAAAATTAAGAAAGGTTAATGTCTCAGGAATGTCGGTCGGCTCAGGTCCCCAAAAACATTTTAACAGAGCTCTTAGAAAGGGAAAATCAGCAATTTCAGAAATGTCTGCTAACGCACCACGAGAGCGGCAACAAAGCCACAAAATTAAAGAACGGGTTTAATTAACAACAAGAATCGGCACCTCATTAAGCAGCTGGTTGGAGTGAAATTGGTTGGAGTCTGAGGCCCTGACTTAGTTGGTCTTCTGTTGGCTCACTCACTTCACACTTCATTTCTATTTGGGTGCCATTTAAGGACAGGAATGAAGCAACTCAGAGGAACGATGAAGAAATTTAAGGGAGCAGATCTTAAAAAAGAAATTCAATTAATTAATTAGCAGCACAAACAGGGTACTCATTAAAAAAAAAAAAGGGGTTAGAATGAAAACCTGCAGCCACGGTGGTCCTCCAGGACCTGCTCTATATGAAGCCCGGCCGCTCACAACTAGTTGTCATTTTCCATGAAGAGCTCCAGTGACAGACCCTTATTTTGAGCTTGTTGCTTTGTGATTGTGCCCAAGAAGCTACTCACTTTATTGGCTGAAGCCATGACTTTATGGTTTGGACTAACGTATTAAACGGGATGAGACATTTGGTGTCCCAACTTCCCCTTTTTTTGCTTGTCCTGTCATTCCTGCAACTGGTCTCACTATGTATGTGGCCCATTTTTTTGGGTGTAGTGGTTAAGGCTTTGGACTTCAAACTCCGAGGTTGTGGGTTCAAATCCTGATACAGTGGAACTATGCGCAAGTCACCTCACCTGCCTGCACTTCAATTAGGCAAACAAAAAGAACTGTGATTAGTTGTAAGCCATCTTGGACAAAGGCGTTTGCCAAACAATAACGTGTAAATTCTTTTGACTGGAAGTGTGGTGCAGATAACATCAAATGATGAGGTTGCGAGTTCAAATGCCACCACTGACATGGTGTGACCCTGAGCAAGTCACTTCACCTGCCTGTGCTCCAACTGGAAAAACAAAATAAAGGTAAGCAACTATATCTCAACTACTGTAAGTCACGTAGGATGAAAGTGTCGACCAAATAAGTAAACGTGTGATTATATATATTTTAAAATGTATAGGAAATATATAAAATATATATAAAAATAGGAAATTCTGGTGTAACCAGGGCTCCTCGTTTCACCTCCTGTGTACACCAACCCCTTGTCATGTATTAAAATGTTGCATTGTGGAGAAATTTGAATTGAAGAAATCTGAATATTTTGTCCTGCAGTGCGTTGGCACCATGCCCGGGGTTTGTTTCCTGCCTTGCGCCCTGTGTTGGCTGGGATTGGCTCCAGCAGAACCCGGCGACCCTGTAGTTGGGATATAGTGGGTTGGATAATGGATGGATGAATATTTTGTAATGCTTTACTCTTTAGAAGTTCTCAGGCGGAAGTAGTTTTGGATCCTGTGGTCTGGTCACTTCCATGCCCAGCCTTTGTCTGATTATAGTTGGTTCAGTAATCGGTTGGCCTATGGAACACCGTAGCTGCCCTCTTGCCAGCTGTAATATTTTTACATTTTGGACCTTTTTTTTTTTTTTTACTGGAGTAATAATTAGACCATATGACTGCTCATCTGTAAAAGTGAAATCACTTTCTGGCCAGTCCAGGTCACTTCCAGATCTCAGAATACTTACCATGTGCTGGATTTTCTGTAAGAGCTTGTCAGCTCACGACTCTCTTTCATGAAGCTTTAGTAAAATATATAACAAAGTTAGAAAAGTTGATGGATAACACAACACATTCCATGGAAAGGCAATCATTTTCTGTTATTTTCACATGTTAACTTTACATTATGGATAAATCTGTTTATTTTACAGTTGGGCCTTCAAGGAGCTTTGCATGCCTATGTGACTGCTCTTGGTGTTTTTAGGCTACTGTGCTGGAATCAATGAGGCGTCCACCTGCCTGTCACCAGGTTTTGATATCCACACCATAAGTGGATTTCTCAGGATCATCTTTACTCGGAAGTTGAAATCTATCTCTCTATTGTTATCACTTATTAGACCTCTCCAAATATGCATCTATCCTTTATAGTTTTGAATTATCATTACACTTGAGAAGATAATGAAAGGAATACAGCAGAGACAGAAGCATGCAGCACTGGCCCACAGATCCTCTCACCGCCTCTCTTCCAGTGTATGCAGTTCACAAAATGGCACACGTTCATATGGTGTTCTATCAGAAAACCCAACTATTATTCAGTAAAACTGGGGCACCAAAGAGACTACGTGGAGAATGACGAGCTGATGTTTTTTGTTTTTATCAACAAGCAGCCTCTCCATCACATATTTCTTTTTCGTGCACTGACATTCACTGTTCAGATGCTAGATGTGGAATTTCTTCCAACTAAATGGACACATGGAGTCTTCCATTATAATGATGATGGGTCATTAAGGTAAAGCACTTTACACAACCTACCTAACATTTCTGAAAAGTATTGACAAAACTCAATTCCCAAAAAAAAAAAAAAAAGGGCTCTTCCCAACATTTCTGGAATGTTCTATAAGCACCAATTTCAAAAGAAGAGTTTACTTACACTAAACATACAATGGGAAAACATGAAATCCCATGTTATTATACTGTTTTCAACTTGGATTTAAAAGTCACAGTTTTCTGTCTTTTTTAGCTTTTCCATGCTGTCCCAACTTTTTCAGAATTGAGGTTTTGTATTTACTATGAAGTACATTGAATTCAATAAATGAAAATGTATATGGCAACTGTACACAAGCCCACCCATCTCTCCTCAGCTTATTGTTTTAAACCCAATAGGTGTGTCCCATTTTGCCTAAATGAGCAAACAGGAATGTGACCCCAACTTTCTTTGACAGTCAGCTGTTTATGTCAAACAATTTGCTTATCCTTCATTGGCACATGCTTCATTGTCATTTATTGTGCTGTATATTAGTTTTGCACTGATGAACGTCACAATGGCACCTTCCAACAACTGCCCATTCATCCATCTTAACCAGTTCAGGGTTATTTGAATCTCAAACAAGATTTTTTTTTTTTGGCTCTAAGGATAACATCTTGTACACTGGCCTGACCTCACTTGTTAGTCAAGGTGTTTCTTTTTTGGCACAGCCTTTCTTTTAATCTTCCGTGTGTGAACTTGTGTGTGCCTTATAAGATTGCTGATAGTCAAAAATTGTTTCCCACATGCAGAACAGCAATGTGGTTTGTCTCCTTTGTGAATTTGTGTGTGCCTCTGCAGACTACTTATTTGTGAGAATCGCTTACCACATTCAGCACAGGTATGTGGCCTCTCCCCAGTGTGAGTTTTTGTGTGCCTTGTGAGATTACTGATAGTTGAGAATTGCTTGCCACATTCAGAACAGGAGTATGGCTTCTCACCCGTGTGAATTTTTGTATGTCGCTGAAGACTGCTTAAGCATGAAAATTGCTTGCTGCATTCAGAACAAGAATAGGGCTTCTCTCCTGTGTGAATTCTTCGATGCCTTTGAAGGTTGCTGAGAATTGAGAATCGCTTACCACACTCTGGACAGCTATGGGGCTTCTCTCCAGTGTGAATTCGCAAGTGTCTTTGAAGGTCACCAAGAAGTGAAAATCGTTTCCCACATTCACAACAGCAATGCGGTTTCTCTCCAGTATGTACTCGTGTGTGCGTGTGAAGATCGCCAAGTATTGAGAATCGTTTGCCACATTCAGTACAACAATGTGGCTTTTCTCCAGTATGAATTCTCATATGTCTTTGAAGATTGCCAAGTAACGAGAATCGCTTGCCACATTCACAACAGGAATGTGGCTTCTCACCAGTGTGAATTCTTTTGTGTATATGAAGAGTATACAGTTGTGAGAATCGCTTGCCACATTCAGAACAACAATGCGGCTTCTCTCCAGAATGAACTCTAGTGTGTCTCTCAAGATGATTGATTTGAGAAAATCGTTTGCCACATTCTGGACAGCTGTGTGGCTTCTCCCCTGTGTGAACTCGCTTGTGTGTATGAAGAGTGCTGAGCTCCGAAAATCGTTTGCCACATTCAGCACAGGAATGCGGCTTTTCTCCAGTGTGAACCCGCATGTGTCTCTTCAGATGGTTTATCTGTGAGAACCGTTTGTTACATTCAGGACAACAATAGGGCTTCTCCCCTGTATGAATTTTTCGGTGTCTGTGGAGGCTACTTATGCATGAGAATCGTTTACCGCATTCAAAACAGCAATATGGCTTCTCTCCTGTATGAATTTTACGGTGTCTTCTGAAGACTGCTCATGCATGACAGCTGCTTATTACACTCAGAACAGCAGTGTAGCTTCTCTTCCATATGGGCCTGCTGATGATCGTTATAATCAAATTTACTTTTAAAATTCTTACCACATTCTTGGCAGATATATGATGCCAATGGATTTGTATTTTGCACCTGCTGATGAGCACAGGCATCTTCAGAGTTTGGTGAATTTCTCTCATGGAAAGAATGACACTGCAAATCAACTGGTATCAATGTCTCTGACCCAGATGGTGACATCCAAATATTTTCACCATATTGTTTCTGTTCAGACGTGTGTAGAGGAGAGGTCTGAGAAAATGATGATTGGTAGAAGCTGGTGGTTTCTTGTAAACCTGCTTTAAGAGATAGAAGAAAAAAAAAAATTAAAAGTATAGTTAGACTTCACAAAAAAGAAACATCAGAAAGAGGTTTGGAAACAATAAGCCATTCAATACAAGTCAGGTCAGGTTAGGGAGCATGCACTGGTACAGCACGTTGCTGCACCCACAACACGGCGAAACAGCCTTCATCTCAGGTCGCTGGACAGCGTCCATGTCTCACAACCATATAGCAAGACTGGAAGCATCAGGACTCTAAATACTTGGACCCTGGTCCTTTTGTAGAGATATCAGGAGCGCCACACACACCTTTCTAGCAACTTCATGACCCTCATGCTCTCCCAATCCGTCTAAGAGTCACCAGAGACCTGTCACTGCCAAGGTAAGTAAACCTCTCGATGAGGTCGACACTCTCTCCGCAGACAGACACACTGCTGATGGCCGCGCCCAAGAGGTCATTAAAGGCCTGGCTCTTGGTTTTTATCACAAGCCCAGACACTCAGACTCCTCGCTCAGTCTCTCAAGAGCCCCAATCAGAGCCTCCATGACTCTGCGAAGATCACAGCATCATCAGCAAAGTCAAGATCCTTGAATCTTTCTTCACCAACAGATGCCCCACAGTCACTGGACCCCACAACCTTGCCAAAATTAAGAGTACATTCATGAACTTTTGGACCTTCTTAATCAAATTTATGTCACAGGGAGGCCTACTTTCTAACCCAGCACTACTGGGCACAACGTAAAAGCAACATCAGTAGATCAGGGCAGAAATGTCACATAATAACTTGAGGCAAACGTGTCATCCTCTGAAGGTCCCACATTTAAAGTCATTGAGCTCTTCAGTATGACCCAATCTACGGGAATTGAAATTGCATGGCTATGTGCTCGAGTTTAACAATGAAACACCTAAACACAATCATTTGGAGGAGTGTCCACATACTTTTGGCCAAGTGGAGTTTGACAATTTGACAAGGAAGCTATGTGGAAATAATATTTTCCCTTTAAAGCACATTGTGATTGGTGGGAGTAGCAGGGTCTTTCTGCTTATATAGGAAATGCCCCTTCAGTCTCAGGCTGAAGATGCACAACTTTAGTCTAGCATACCCTAACTAGAGCTGCTGATTAGCTGTACATGTTCCATCTCCGAACCGTTACTAACCCCCAATTTATTCCTTTTCTCTTCTAACTATCTTGCTGTACCACTTGGTTCTGCTCTCCTACCACCAAGCAGATCTCATGTCCATAGAAAAGTCATCTCAAATACTGGGAGTCAATGGATGGAAAGATTGTCCCACCAGATTGGATGGCTTAGCACAGACTCTACTGTAGAATGCCCAGGAGGGGCTGGAAGGTCAGTTAGCCAAGACTGTGTCTGATATTGCCTGCTAAAAATGACTGCGGACCACCACCACCCCCAGAGCCTTATATTCCCTATTGATTCTGCTGTTTTTGCTTTCCTCTCCTCCACTGACCATAGTTCAACAATTAATTATTGAACAAATTTTGTTGGTTTTCACTGCTACAGTATCAAACAGTTTCTTCTTGATTGTCCGTCTGTTTAACAAATGTGCCTTTATGTGTGCTAACTCTGTATTTAGTAATTTGTAAAATCTACATGTGCATTTTACCGGGGAACTTGTTGCAGCGCTCTGCACCTGCACTCTGTGAAGACTGCTATGTAGAAATAAACTGAATAGAATTGAGGGCCTGGGGTTTAGAGGCGAAAAGCTTTGTAATTTACTAAAGAGCTTTTCACTTTCAAACGAATGAAACGTTTAAACAGTGTTTATTCACTGCAGGTCTAGTTTAACTCTTAAACCGCCACATACTTACGGGGTTAATGCACCCCTCCTTGGATGGCAAAATACTTTTTTGCTGCACTTTGTAAGGAAATGTCACAATTCACCAAGAAAAAGTGAAATTTTAATGGCACACATTTTTTTTCATGAAAAGAACATCACAATTACTGCAACACTGATCATTTTACACACTGTCAATGAACTGCAAAAACTTAAAAAAAAAAATCTCTTATTATATGTACAAGGTGCAACTGACGCCATTGATGAAATTCAGTAAATCACCGAGCCAACTGCGCTTGAACTGGCTGCACACAGATGACAAGGGCGATGCTGGCAGGCCAGTCTAGTGCAGCGCCTGAATCCAAAGGACTGTGATGTAGGGGGCGCCAGTGGTCACAAGCTGGCTGCTCAACGAATGTACGGCACGAACTGATCAGCTCCGGCGTGCTGGCAAACTGCACTGGGAACCAACTATAGCCGGTTGTGGCAGTTTAAGGGTGAACAAAAGAAAACAAAAAAAAAAATTCTATTTTCTTGTGTGAGTGTACAACAAGACAGACTCAATTGAGATAATTTAACATTAAGGTGTGTATAGCCTTCTCTATCATCTATTTCTGAGGGTTGGGAGAAGCAACAGTGATGCCAAAAAATACCCACAGACTGAATGATACCACACAAAGGAGACCAATACTCACTTATGGAGTCATTATGCGTAATGTTCAGAGTAGTACAACATAAAAGGTGTTGGGTACCAAAATTATGAACCCGCCCCAAGTACCCCGATTAATCAGAAACCCCCACCACACTTGTGTGAATGCACACTCACTGTATTAAGGGTTCTGCCTGCAGAAGTAGGGATATGCCCACTCTTACCTTTTTGACAGATTTAGTTATTCAGTCATAATATGGAACAAGATGATCTGCTGTGGCAACCCCTAATGGAAGCAGCCGAAAGAAGAGAAGGAAGACGAAGAAGTAATTATTCAGTTATACCACACAGAAACCACAATCAACAAGAGAGCATTTGTGTGGTTTTCAGTCCTATCATAATATAATCGTCCTTTAGAGCACTGCAACCGTCCACCTGTCTGACAAGTGTCAAGACTTCCTATGAAAATGTTAGGGATGCTTCCGTGACCAAAATGTGATTATTTTAAGCTAAAAAATTACAGACACAAAAACAAAAACAGTCATTTGAATGCGAGATGCCTGAATAACTGAAATCGGTCAACAACTGAGACCAGTATAGACAGCACAGATTTGGTAAGCATTATTAAAAAACAAGTGTGTGCACATTCACATAAATGTGGTCAAAACACTCGACACCTCTGAAAGACATGCTTACCAAGTGGAAATGAACTGGTGTAGGTGTGAAAAAGTAAGTACATATGTGGGCATATCATGATTTGATCTTCATTCAAACAATGTTTAGATAAAATATAATAATATTACATGTTAACTTTTTGTGGCCCACTGTGTAATTTCTTCTTCTTCTTCCATGTGCTCCCAATTACAGGTCACCACAGCAGATCATTCGTTTCTATCTATCCCTGTCTTTTATATCATTTTTCTGCCACACCCCAGGCCTTCATGTCCTCCCTCACCACATCCATAAACCTCCTCTTTGGCCTTCGTCTTTTTCTCTTGCTTGGAAGTTCCATTCTCAACATTCCCCCCGATGTACTCCTCATTTCCCCTCTGCACGTGCCTAAACCATCTCAATCTCGCCTCTCTTACGTTTTCACCAAACTGTCTTACCTGTGTTGTCCCTCTAATATTCTCATTCCTAATCTGGTTTGACCTCGTTAATCTGAGCAAAAATCGTGCCACCTTCAACTCCGCCATTTCCAGCTCTGCCGCCGGTCTTTTTATCAATGCCACCATCTCCAAACCACACAACATAGCAGGTCTCACTACCATTTTATGGACCTTCCCTTTCACTCTTGAAGGGACTCGTCACAAATCACTCCTGCCACTTTTTTCCACTCATTCCACCCTGCCTGCAGTCTCCATTGCTTTGGACTGTTGAGCCCAAGTTTTTAAATTTGCCTACCTTCATCACATCTTCTTCTTGCAGTTGCACCCTTTCACCACCTTCCCTCTCATTCACGCATATGTACTCCATCTTACTCCTACTGACTTTCATTCCCCTTCTCTCCAGGTTTGTCTCAACCTGCTGTCTACCATCACTACAGATCATGCGTGAACATCATAGTTCATGGAGACTCCTATCTGACCTCATTTGTCAACCTGTCCATCACCATTGCAAACAAGAAAGGGCTCACAGCCGATCCCTGATGTAATGCCACTCTCACCCTGAACCAGGCTGCACACCTCACAGCAGTCACACGGTCCTCATACATATCCTGCACCACCCTCACATGCTTTTCTGCTACTCCCAACATCCTCATACAGTACAATAATTAGTCTCTATATAAATGGAGAAAGTAATTGTAGCTTTTCATTTATCAGTACCTTTAGATGCATCAAATTAAAAATCGAGTGTAGATGACTAGCATATCATTAGAGAGAATCTTATATGAACTTGTCTTCTTATTTAAACGAAGTCTGATATTTAAATTGTTGTTGAAGTGTTATCACCATGCAGAGGTGATAACACTTCCACAACAAACGAAGAGGTTATAGGTGCCCAGGAGCTTGGGAAAGGATTTAAAAACAGATCTCCAAACAACTGGAAATTAAGCATTGCACTGTCCAGAAGATCAACTACAAATGGAGACGATTTAAAAGAACTGCTAACCTCTTCAGGCCAGGCCTCACCATCAAGTTCAAGCCAAGAGCAGAGCGTAAGATGCCAAAGGGAGTCTCTAAGGAGCCCAGAATTTCATCACCGGTTCTACAGGTAGCACTTGTCACCATGAAATTGCAGGAGTATACCATGAGATACAGATCACACTGTAGCGGGGCTACATAGTAATAGTGTTTTCAATGTTTGTACTGAGTGCGCTTGGTTTCCATCGTCCCGTTTGCTGTTTATAATGTGTACGTCAGTGAATGTCATCCTATAAATACAGTGGGGGGACGGGTGATGGAGAGAGACTGCCGCCCCAAGATGGAAAGCACCTGTTTACAATCAATCAATCAATTACATCCAGCTCATTACTATATAAACAATCAGAAGGGAACAGACCGGGAGGAAAAGAGAAAGACGGAGATTACATTTCACTACAATGAACCACCATCACCTGCTATTTTTCCACATCGCGCTTTGGTATCCAGTTTGTTTTTTCATTCCGCTGAACTTACTTCAATTCAATCATCATCAGAGACCCCAGGGTTGGACTACATTATCCACCACACGCCAAGGATTCACGGTGAGGTTGATCCATTTTTTCCGTGAAAAACAAACACATCACTTATCTGTTGACCACTCATCCATATTCAGCACAGTTGTATACTCAGACTCAAGTTCACTATTATTGCCATTTTCCGCATTCATTCATTGTTATATGTTACTGGGACAAGGGAGGGTTTGTTATTGTATATTTGGTGGTGTCATGTTTTTACTTTGGTGGAGGGATATACATATCTATATATTATATATTTATATTATATATATATATATATATATATATATATATATATATATATATATATATTATATATATATATATATATATATATATATATATATACACTAATTTTCTACGTGTGAAATTTGCATTTTTTTTGTTATTGTTTGATTTAATATTTATCTACCTATTTTTACATATCTGCTTGTGTGTGCTTATGTTTAAACCGTCGATTGAGGGGAAAATATTTGTTAGAGGAACGGCTTGGTATTTATAGATTAGCCTCAGTAACTTATCCAGACCACAGGTCTTGGAAGCGTAGCTGCCAGCTGGTTAAGGGGACAGCAGTTACAACGCAAATTACATCTACACAGGAGGTGACGCTTGAAGATATTCTAAGAACATCAGGGCAAGATTAAAGTTTGCTCATGAAAACCCAGGCAAAAAACAAAACTACTGGATCACTGTACTCGGGACAGAAAAGTGAAGGATAGGGTTATTTGAGCAAAGCACCAGCGGACATGTTTGGAGACAGCAAAAAGACAACATTTGAGCAAAAGAACTCAACACCAACTATGAAGCACGGTGGTGGAAATGTTCTTCTTTAGGACTGCTTTGCATCATCGAGGTCTGAGCAGCACACCCTCACAGAATACACTAGGAATTAGTCTTTGTTGTGATGGTAGTAGAACCGTCACTGGGTCTTTTGTCCGTATGGGGACCCAGAAGAACTAGCAGCAGCCGCTATTTAGCTAAATAAAGTACTGTAAAGAGTTGACAGGTGCAGTGCTGAAAGATTTGTACAGTGAAATGATATCCCATAAGATAAACTGGGATGGGTCCTGCTGATGGGTTAAGGACCTTTTATGAGGGGCCCTGTCCAGCTCTCCTCGCGTAGCTGCCTGTCTTCTGGAATCTCCTCCATGACCTTAAGACTGTGCTGGGAGACACGGCAAACCTTCTGGCAATGGGAAATATATTGATGTGCCTGCCATCCTGGAGAAGTTGGACTACCTGTGCCACCAAACTCTATAGGGTCCAGGTATGGCCACATGCTACCAGTAGTGACACTGACCGTAGACAAATGCAAAACGAGTGACAGAACAGGTGAGCAGGAAAAAATGTCAGTGGCCTCCCTCCACCTGTGAAACCCTTCCAGTTTTGGGGGTCGTCTCATTGTTGCCCCTCTAGTGCACCAAAGCAGCTGAAACTGATGAACAAGCCCCTCTGCTACTTAACTGACCAGATCAATAGCCCACAAGTTTCAGTGACTTGATGCTATACTCGCATTCATAAGTGGGCCTTTCATTTTTTGAGCAGTGTACATGAATAGATGTCTAACTTTTTCTCCTGCCGGTTCTGGTGCTCTGTCTACTTGCCTGGGGTTACAGATGTAAAAGAAACAGGGAAGTGTTGAACTGCAGCACATGACGTGTGGAATTTAGGCCATTCTGTTATGGTCTACGTAATAAGGAGTATAAAGGATAATAGGGTCAGACTAGAGCCCTGCCATGACAACACACACCCTAATCATATTTATGTTAATTTATATTGATTGTACAGCAGTGCAACTTGAATTGTACTGCACATAATGCTCCAGTGTACACACATGCAATGAACAAAAGAAGGTCTAATATTAATATAGTTTCACTTTCATTAAACTAGAATGGCAGCATCAGTGCTGAAATCAGATTTGAAAGTGGCACTGTCCTGTATTGACACCTGCTCCAAACATAATACACATTCACTGGCCACTTTATTTCACAGGTACACTTTGCTAGTACCGGGTTGTACTCCCTTTTGCCTTCAGAACTGCAGTATTTCTTCATGCCCTCGATTCACCAAGGTTCTAGAAACATTCCTCAGGGATTTTGGTCCACATTGACATGACAGCATCACACAGTTCCTGCAGGTTTGTCGGCTGCACATCCATGATGTGAATCTCCCGTGTCACCACATCCCAAAGGTGCTCTACTGGATTGAGGTCTGGCAACTGTGGAGGCCATTTGAGTTCAGTGAACTCATTGTCGTGTTCAATAAACCAGCTTGAGATGATCTGAGCTTTGTGACATGGCGCATTATCCTTCTGGAAGGAGCCATCAGAAGATCGGTCAGTAGATAGAATGAGGTGAACCGCAGTTATAAACTCCAGTCAATTATTTAGGAGTCTAATGGCCTTGGGGAAGAAAGAGTTATTTAGCCTGGAATGTCCTGCATTTCATGCTTCTATACCTCCTGCTTGAGGGTAGGTGTGAACAGTTCGTGTTGGGGGTGGGTGGGGTCCTGGGGGGTCGAGGCAGTTCTCCTGCGGACTCTACAGTTGTAGATGCTCTGCAGAGAGGGCAGTGGAGTCCCAAACCACTCATTTTAATTTTGAGCATGTCATTTCAAATTTTGTATATAATCACTTGTATTACATTTTTCTGCCACTTGCACTTTGGGGCTTCTGTAAACCGGAAGGGAAAAGTGGAAAGCAGATTTCGTTGCCTTACCCTTTGACGGCAGCTCTTCTTCTTCTAAAGCCATGCACCTCTAAGGCATACCTGGACTCCAGAAGTTGCTGGAAGAACAAACTGTTATTTCTTTATTTTCTCCTTTTTTTGGGGAGGGATGGAATTTTGCCACTGTGAATGCAAGCCATCACTACAAATAATTTGCAAAAATGTATTTCTATTCGATTGGTAGTGAGCAGTCAAGAAAAACGATACCTTTTATTGGCTAACTAAAAAGATTACAATATGAAGGCTTTCGAGGCAAATCGGGCCTCTTCTTCAGGCAAGATGTAATGTAATGAGAACAGAGGAATGGAGTGGAGTGGGCAGTTGACATTGGGTCTGGATGATCAACAGGTAATGAAGATGAGAGATTTGTTCCTGGGATCATCACAGACAGATGAGTCTGATCTGCTGAATGCTAGAGCAGTGAGCAAACAGGAATGTGCACACAAGAGTGGAGTGAGTGGTTGACATCGAGTCTGGATGATTGATGGGGAACACAGTCAGGAGCTGTAAAGCATTTTAGGAGAATGGTCCTCCTAGAGAAGAGGTGAAGGAGAAGATTTGCTAGGAAAGTGCTTTCTGGAATGATCTCTATGGACATTGGGCTATAGGAAAGGTTAATAGCTGGATTGAGGACTGTCTAGATTTTAATAGTTTTTTTTTTTTTTATCATTTTTAATCTTACCTGGGATTATTTACTTGTTGTGTTCATTACATATTTGTGTTGTGCCCCTTATGATTCCCTGACTATCGTTTAAGTATGCATAGATCTTTCCCAAAGTATGATTTTTGAACTGGAATAATAAATGGCATTCTTTTTTAAACATTTGTGTAGTAGTCTGTGTTCTTCATTCACTCACTGGTGGTCAAGATACCTACAAGATACCCCAGGGTTTGGGAACAGGACTTCACCTGCAATTACTTTTTCATAGCACTATGATTATTCCCACACTTTCACAACTATATTGTTCAAAAATGGGAATTTGCAACAAATCAAATAGTCATGATCAAAGTGGAGCATATGATATTATTTATCTTGACTTTCAGAAAGCATTTGATGAAGTGCCACATGAGAATTTGGGCATCAAACTAAATGAAGTGGGAGTTCAGGGTGTTGTGGGTGCAGAGTTGGCTCAGACACCGGAAGCAGAGGGTGATGAGGGTGTGAGGAACCTCTTCAGAATTGTGTGAAGAGTGGTGTTCCACAGGGGTCAGTGCTGGGGCCACTGCTATTTTTAATATATAGAAATAATTTAGATAGGAATATAAGTAACAAGCTGGTTAAATTTGCAAATGATACCAAGATAGGTGGATTAGCAGATAATCAAGAATCCATTATATCATTACAGAAGGACTTGGACAGCAGACAGGCATGGGCAGATATGTGGAAGATGGAATTTTATGTCAGTAAATGTCAAGTATTACACATAGGAAGTAAAAATGTTAGGTTTGAATACACAATGGACAGTTGGAAAAATCAACAGTCCACCTTATGAGAAGGATTTAGTAGTCATAGTGGACTCTAAGCTATCAACTTCCCTACAGTGTTCAGAAGCCATTAAGAAGGCTAACAGAATGTCAGGTTATATAGCGCCTTGGTGTGTGGAGTACAAGTCACAGGAGGTTCTGCTCAACCTTTATAACACACTGGTGAGGCCTCATCTGGCGTACTGGGTACAGTTTTGGTCTCCAGGCTACAAGAAGGACATAGCAGCGCTAGAAAAAGTCCAGAGAAGAGCAACTAGGATGATTCAGGGTTACAGGAGATGAATTATGAGGAAAGATTAAAAGAGCTGAGCCTTTACAGTTTAAGGAAAAGAAGATTAAGAGGAGACCTGAGTGAAGTGTTTAAAATTAGGAAGGGAATTAGTTCAGTGGATTGAGATTGTTATTTTAAAATGAGTTCATCAAGAACACAGGGACACAGTTGGAAACTTGTTAAGGGTAAACTTCACACAAACATTAGGAAGTTTTTCTTTACACCAAGAACAATGAACATTTGGAATAAGCTACCAAGTAGTTTGGTGGACAGTAAGACGTTAGGGACTTTCAAAACTCGACTTGATGTTATTTTAGAAGAAATAAGTGGATAGGACTGTCGAGCTTTGGTGGGCTGAATGGCACTGTTCTCGTCTAGAGCAATTAAAACACTGAATGCAGCAGTTTAAGATTGAAATAAGCAATTAAGGTTGGAGAACCTTAACAAGCGAGACCACTAAAATGAAGCATTAAAATGTCACTTAAGCAATATGTGCTTCATCAGCAATAATTGAGTTCTCGTTAAGGAACTGGGTTGGAACAAAAACCTGCACATACTGTGGCACTCCAGGACCGACGTTGCCTACCCCTGGTCTAGTGTGTTCTAATCTTTGTGGTCACTAATACTATGTTGAAATGAGTTAGCATTATTAAAACTTTTAAAAATAATTTCATGACAGACCTTCCATGTCTCACAAATGACAGCATAAAAACGCATTAGCAGCTCTGGTGCAAATACAATATTATCTAACAACCCCACACTTCATTTACAATTATTCTTATTTGAAATTTCAACATTTGCATCACTTACATATTTCAGGCTGTTGCTCCCACACAGAGAATTTGTCCTCAAACTTAAGTGACTCTGGCTTCAGACGCAGCTGGGATAGACATCTTCTCCTCCTTCGGGACCCCAACCAAGTAGTCTTGGATTGTAATGCTGGGCATGTCTGTGAACTGGCATCATTTTCTGAAGGAGTATCTTCCTTAAAAACATGGACTTGCTTATGTTTTTGCATTTCAAGGCTAACGGAAAAATAATCTGAAGGCTCCACTTTAACACCAGCAGCCTGCCGCTCGGATTCTTCCTCCTTAAAATTACAAGTCCCACCTTGACCATCATCCCACTTTCTGCAGGCACTGTCTTGTGCAAAGGGAACAGGCACCCACTCACAGTCCTCTTCCTTAATGTGGGAAATTCTTCGCTCCATGAGGTCTACTTTAAGAGAGACCATGTTCAACGCCCCATTTTTTTTCTTCTTCTTCTCAGTGTTTGCACTGCTCTTGTAAGTTGGCTTTTTACTACTTCAGGTCATCTGACATCTCAGAAGTGCAATGAAACTGACAGGAAGGATTCTCCTCTTTTTCTGTGGATATATTAGAATTTATTTAAGATAACAACATCATAGTACATTCTCAAAATCACTAAAATCATTTCAAGGCCTGGTACTCCTGAGCCTATCCTGGCAGTATCAAGAACCCCAGTTCACCTACATTTTTATGGAAGAAATTTACAACTGCCAGATCAGCTAAGTGCCAGAGTACAGTATACGATTTTCCCACATGTCAGAATATCAAGAGGTTGGGTGCCATCTCAAACTTAATGACTCATTTGCACTGATGGCTGGTCAGCAGCAGGCACATGGGATTTTACAGGCACGTGAATAATTGGAAGTCTTCTGTACAGTCTTATGCAATTGTGTGACAACATTTTGAGGTAGCTGTGCATTTTGACTTGAACATAACCAAATCAGAAGTGAGGCCTACAAAAATACTGCCACATGACAGGCCAGGAGCTTTACTGGCTAGCCCAGAAGAGGTTCTCAGCAATGCAGCTACTCCTTACTACTAACTGCTGGCTTCCAGCCTTACAGACCCTAAATAGGCAGAGCTGTCAAAAGAACAACAAATGACCCAAAAGAATACCCGTAAGGAGGATTACCATACCCCCTCAGCTTGGGTACTTAAGGTCAAAGAAAAAATTGTAATTAATGGAGAGATTTGTTAGCAAAAATAGAAAATAAGGCAAAAAAAAAAAAAAAAAATAGCATGCCACCACAAAACAATCCTTACAACTCCAACACCGTTGCAATATTTCCTGACTGAATATAAAGCCAGGAGCAGTGACATCACGGTGGCCCCGCCTCCTGGGGCTCCAGCCACAAAGTACCCAGAATATCCACACATTTAAAAGTTGCAGGACACAATTACTAAATCATAGACACACAACAGAAATTACGTAAAAACAAACAAACAAACAAACCATCAAAAATGATGGCCCTGGTTGTAACAGAACACTGACACCATTATGAATGGCTTTGGAGGAGAAAGTAGCAGTTTTTCTTACAGTAAGTGAATCTGTAATGGGCTATAATTCAGTGCTTTAAAGAAAATGGCATTTCTGTGTGTTGCTTAGTGTAATGGGCTATAAACCAGTGCTTTAAAGAAAAGGCAAAATTTCTGGAAAATTCTGCTACAGGTTATTGTTGGCGGCTATCTATAGGACATAAATATTTACCTGTCTTGCAAAAGATTAGCTTGATTAGTAACTCATCCACACAGAATGTGGGGATACAGAACTGTCTGCTTCCTTTGGAAATGAATGAGGTCTGGGGAAATTGGTTTCTAATCAAGTACTTTTTGATAGCTGACCACAATACTATTGTTGAACAAAAGTAAATGTGTTAACACTATTTATTTCTGCAGAGGTAATTGGCTTGCACCATTGTTTGACTGATCATCATGTTGATCTATGCAGCATTTATATATTTCTGGGAGGACAGAGAAGTCTGGTCCGAGACTCGTGACTGCTGCCTGCTTCTTTGATGCTTCTTCACCATATTGCTGTGGCTACACCCTGTAGCAACAGTGGCTTGTACCTGGCCAAGGTTCCCCTAGGCCTGAGGCCAGAAACAAATCCACACAAAAAGAAAACAAAAAAGACAAACATTACACCAACTTGTGAAAAAGTGCAAACATGCAGTGCTAACAGGAACCTGCACCTTCTGCTTAAGGTTCCTCAGTATTTGTTCCTTGGTCAGGATATATCTCAAGATGGTTGCCACAATTAGACTAATCTGTCTTTGTCCATGCATATCCACAAACATTTTTCTGGATGTGCTTGCTTAAATATAACTGCAGAGCTATTTTGTGATTGATCAATGGTGACTGAAACTCAGAATTAGCTCCCACACCTCAACTGTGCCCATGTCAAAAACCCATACAGCTTTTGGTGAAGTAAAAAGCTGCATTCTCTAACAGACATTTTTCCCAAGGAGTGCGAGCTCCCTGCTTGATACATTATCACAGTGGTTCTCAAACTTTGGGGTGGACTCCCCTAGGGGGGCGCGAAGATGTGAAAAAAAGAAAACAAGAATCGAAAATATATGTAAGTAACATATAAATGTTAATGTTTTGGGCACATGCGCCGTACTTGTATGTAAGAGCCAGATCGAATGTTATTTACCTTGGTTTATTTACAGTACTTACTTCCCACAGTGTAAAGAGTGGAGAGCTTCCCATGTACATATACAAAATACGGTGATGGCAAAAGTACATTCTTGATCCGATGTAGAACCGTCATCATTATCTGAGTTCACCTCTGTTATAGCGCGTCTATGTGAAAAGTGAAAACAGCAGTGTCAAATGCATTTGGGGGGGAGTTGGGATCGTGAACGCGGCTGACAGAATAAAACTGGGGGGAAAAAAATAAATAAATAAATAAAAAGCTAAACTTTACAAGTGTCATAAATTACACCGGCTGTTACAGACTGGAATCAAATGCATGTTTTTATTCTAAAATAGTACGAATACGAACAGCTCACTTCTGAAAACGGACTCGTCGGGGATCGAACCCGTGAAGTTTTGATTACCAGTCAACAGTTGATACCGTTGTGCTACCAAAGCTGTCGTAGCAAATGCGTGTCGATGTCGCACCCTAACACAGGTTGTTTTTCTGCAGTTATATTTTTGAACAAAAGCACATTTGTTCTATTATATTTGTACCTTTTGTGAAAGTGTTTCTTTGATATTTGGAATTCAGGCTTCACACATTATACACTTCATGTCCACATTTTGTCAATTATTACCAAAATATGAAAAACGTTTGTTTTAACGATGTGTTTACTGTACATAGATTGTTGTAGACACGGAACACACGTGAAATGCAAGTGTTCCAAATAACGATATATTACTTATAAAAGGTGTCATTTTGCTTGACTTCTCACTCTATACAACTCTAAGCAAATGACACGCAGGTAAACAGACTCGAGCTGAGAAAACTGTGCAGGGTGGGGGATGTGATAGCAGGCTGCTTGCTGCTTATCCGCACATTTACAGGACAGAAAACACTGACGGAGAGGTGCGAAGCGTTTTAAGGTGGGATGGATCTACGAGTTTTTTCGCATGCTCTGGTAATTCTAGTGTTAAAGAGATGGTAAACAGAAGAAGCAGCACGGGAGAAAGACGATTGGGTCTTTAGTTATTATAGATAGAAAATCAGTTAATTGAGTATTTCACTACAACTGTCCATTTTAAATACTAATGAAAACATAGTAAAAATTAAAATTAAATTTTAATAAAAAGCAAATAAAAAGATAAATTACATTAATGCCTCATCAAAAGCAATATTATGACTAACTTTATCCTCTAACTTACATTCTATAAAATATTGCTTTTATGCATTTCTGTTCACATATTGTTCAGGGTATTTTTCTCTCTCATTTATTGGACAATTCTCTTTGTTCTTGATTTTTTTTTTTTTTTTTATGTGCAGCTCATTTTTGTTCATTTTCTTGTTTTCAACGTTCATTATCAGCTCTTGCCATTCTAAAATTCGACAGTCTTGAATAGATAATTTGCTTTTCTGCCTTGCCATTACAACTGACTGTATTGAAGAGCGAGTTAGCAGCACTGAGAGTGTCATGTGGTGGTCTGGAGAGAGGATGGGCACAGTAGGAGTAACGAATGGGCAAAGCTGAATAACATGGACACGACAGACAACTTCTGTAATAAAATAGATTTCATATCTATCTCTCTCTCTCTATAATATATACAGTACTATGCAAAAGTTTAGGGCAGGTGTGAAAAAATGCTGTCAACAAAGAATGCTTTCAAAAATGGAAGTGCTAATCATTTATTTTCATCAATCAACAAAATGCAGTGAATGAACAAAAGAGAAATCTAAATCAAATCAATATTTGGTGTGACCACCCTTTGCCTTCAAAACAGCATCAATTCTTCTAGGTACACTTGCACACAGTTTTTGAAGGAACTCGGCTGGTAGGTTGTTCCAAACATCTTGGAGAACTAACCACAGATCTTCTGTGGATGTTGGCTTCCTCACATCCTTCTGTCTCTTCATGTAATCCCAGACACACTCAATGATGTTGAGATCAGGGCTCTGTGGGGGCCATACCATCACTTCCAGGACTTCTTGTTCTTCTTTACGCTGAAGATAGTTCTTAATGACTTTGGCTGTATGTTTGGGGTCATTGTCCTGCTGCAGAATAAATTTGGGGCCAATCATATGCCTCCCTGATGGCATTGCATGATGGATAAGTATCTGCCTGTATTTTTCGGCATTGAGAACACCATTAATCCTGACCAAATCTCCAACTCCATTTGCAGAAATGCAGCCACAAACGTTCACAGAACCTCCACCATGCTTCACTGTTACCTGCAAACACTCATTATTGTACCACTCTCCAGCCCTTCGACGAACAAACTGCCTTCTGCTACAGCCAAATATTTCTAATTTTGACTCGTCAGTCCAGAGCACCTGCTGCCATTTTTCTGCACCCCAGTTCCTATGTTTTCGTGCATACTTGAGTCGCTTGGCCTTGTTTCCACGTCGGAGGTATGGCTTTTTGGCTGCAACTCTTCCATGAAGACCACTTCTGGCCAGACTTCTCCGGACAGTAGATGGGTGTACCTGGGTCCCACTGGTTTCTGCCAGTTCTGAGCTGATGGCACTGCTGGACATCTTTCGATTTCGAAGGGTAATAAGCTTGATGTGTCTTTCATCTGCTGCACTAAGTTTCCTTGGCCGACCACTGCGTCTACGATCCTCAACGTTGCCCGTTTCTTTGTGCTTCTTCAAAAGAGCTTGAACAGCACATCTTGAAACCCCAGTCTGCTTTGAAATCTTTGTCTGGGAGAGACCTTGCTGATGCAGTAGAACTACCTTGTGTCTTGTTGCTGTGCTCAATCTTGCCATGACATGAAACTGTCTTCCACAACCTCACCTTGGTAGCAGAGTTTGGCTGTTCCTCACCCAGTTTGAAGCCTCCTACACAGCTGTTTCTGTTTCAGTTCATGACTGTGTTTCAACCTACGTGTGACATTGATGATCATTAGCACCTGTTTGGTAGAATTGGTTGATCAGACACCTGACTAGAATCCTACAAAATCCCTGACTTTGTGCAAGTGGACCTACAAGAATTGATGCTGGTTTGAAGGCAAAAGGTAGTAACACCAAATATTGATTTGATTTAGATTTTTCTTTTGTTCACTCACTTTGCATTTTGTAAATTGATAACAATCATTATTTATATTTCGGAAAGCATTCTTTGTTTACAGCATTTTTTCACACCTGCCTAAAACTTTTGCACAGTACTGTAAATAGATATATATACATATATATCTATATATAGATCTCTTATCTATCAGTATATACACACACACACACACAAAGTCTCACATGTAGCTGTACTGCTTGATATAGAACACCAAATATCTTACTCTCATATTTTATATATATATATATATATATATATATATATATATATATATATATATATATATTTATTCCATCAAACTGGTTCAGAATGAAAAAGTGCACTGCAGAAAAACAGCATTTACTTAAGAGAAGTAATACACCCAACATGAGCCATGTTTATATCAATATTAGTCATTTTCTGTCTCTTTTTATAGATTTATTTACACAATTATGAGTCATAGATTTTTTTTTTGTTAGGGGTTTGCCAGATGTAAGATGCTGAAAGATAAAAAAAAAAAAAAAAAAGCCAAGAGTGATAAATTTCATCCTATGATTTGGGAGGTCCAATTTTGTATACATATATGTATTTTTGCATTGGACTACAGTATACAGCACAAATGCATATTTTTCATGTTAAACATAATCCATGCTAAAAGCTGAAGAAATTTTTGCAGCAGTCATAACAATTTTAGAATTGCAGAAGGGGACCTTGAAGGAGAATAGTGATTGAAGCAGGTGCACAGTTCCAAAGTGACAGAAGAAGTGAGGACCTCAGACCAGACTGAAGGTTCACCTTCCAACAGGACAATGACCCAAGGCACAAAGCAAAGACAACACAGGACTGGCTCTAGGAGTGTCCTTCAGTGTCCCAGCAAATCCCAAACTTGACCCCAATCAAAGATCTCTAGAGAGACATGAAAATATCTGTTTACTGAATATCTCCATCCAACCTGACTGAGCTTGTGAGGATCTGCAGAGAAGAACTGCATAAAATCCCTAAATCCAGGATGGAATTGAGGCTGAAATCACTGCCACAACTGAGTAAAGGGTTTGAATACTTGTGTCAATGTCATGTTCCACGTTTTAATTTTAAATATGTTTGCAAAAATTCTTATAATTCTGGTTTCAGTTGGTCAATCTGGGATATTGAGTGTTGCTTAGAGACAGAAAAGCTTAGTTTAAATGATTTTAACAAAAAGCTGTAACATAGCAAACTTTGAAAAAAGTAAAAGGATCCGAACATTTTCTGAATCCACTGTAAATAATAAACACTTTTAATCAAACGGCTTGATTTGAAGAATTATTACCCATGTGCTGTGTTCATAAAACATAAATAGCCCCTAGGTGTCACTCTTTAAAATAACACATGAAGCTTAAATAACCCTGACTATAATGAGCTAATTGGAAATCTTACAGCCATTGACTTTTGAATGTAGAAAATTCAGGTTTGTAAATCACTCCGTGATTTCTCCCCGATTACCTCTTAACTTTAACACTGAAGGTTTCTATGGTGAGTGCCCATCTAGTACTATGATACATATATTTTTGAAATACCTGCTGCAATGACAACATATAGTAAGGCTGTCAAATCAAATGTAATTCTAACGCATACAAAAGACAAACCACGCACAAAAGAATGCTAATTTTACTAATGCCAGCATCGTAATGCCCCACATAAACCCCTCGATGAACCTCGCTTTGTTCTACCAGACCACAGTAACAGCATTAAACAACACACACACACACACACACACACACACACACACACACACACACACATCGTCAAATCCTGTCGTAATCGCGGTTACTGTAGCCTCTGCGAATTGTGATTTGTCACAGAAGGACTCATGTAGAAAGACAACTCGCTGTTAAACTCGAAAAGGAGCGGCCAGAAATATTCCAGGGAGCTTGGCGAGTCCAGGTACACCAGGTCACCGTAAATATGTTTTACTACTTTAAATATCTAGTCAGCTATCGTGAGACAATATCGATCTATATATATTTTAAAAATGAGCTGTAACAGTTTAGGCAGGTAGGTAGGTTGGGGTGTGTGTGGCTTCTGCTACCACAGTATGTCAGTATGCAGCCATACAACTCCCTACCTCCGCGTATTTGGGTGTTAGAAAGGTACCGCTCGTGTACCGGTCGCCAGTTTACAATTACCCCATTAGTCTAACTTAAATAAGTAAATATTTAGATTTTCACTGTTTCAACATTCTCATCCCTACTAAGCCCTAAGCAGCACTCAGCGGCCTGCAAAGGGGCTCCGCGTCTGCTGCTGCTTGTCGTTCGGACTCCACCCGCGTTGCTCTCTGTACTTACCAGGGCTCCTCGCCGCTGTTTCCAGAATTGTGGTCGGGATCTGACACATTCGCAGAGTTTGAACATTCGCCTTTTCTTCGGTTTGAACTGCTTGGCTTAAATGCCGCGGGCTCGCAATCCCAAACAAAGCGCACCTAAATACGTCATTCGCACGCGACTATAATACTAGCCCAATTGAGAGCGTCTACCTGTGACAGCACGGCGGACTTTAGCCTTATTTAAATCGTTTAATTTTTTTGTATAAACCGTATTTGTTTTATAACACGTTCCTCTTAAGATGGTTTTGTTTGAGTTTTATCTGTGATGTGTGTTAACGTAAAAGAGAGAGAAAAAGACCATTCTATCGGTGATTCGCTAAAGTCGTCCGCTAGCAACAATATGATTCGCTGAAGTCGACTTTGATTGACAGTCATCCCGCCCATAACATCTCCGGTCTATCGTAATATCGTCTTCTTGAGAAGCCTCCGTAATTGAGCATAACAAATGCAATGATGCTTCATGAAGTAGAAGGACATATGAAACAAGAGTTGCGTCACATATTTTAAGTATTAAAACGTGTGCTTAAATTTAACTGTTTAAAGTGTAAATATGTTACTATTTGAACAGAATTGTGTCATTTGTGTCGTAGAAGGCTCAATCCGTAGCAAAGGTTCAAAAATCAAATTTCACATCATTTTCGTTATCACTGACTTTGAAATAGCAAGCTTAAGTTTGAAATATGTCATTTTTAACCTTCTGGGAGTGGAGTGGCTAGGACCACCACTAAAGAATCGAATATTAAAACTTTTATCATATTTGTGATAAGCAAAACACGCTCTCTAGAAATATCATAAGACAACACTCTACATGCCTATTATTACTGATCCCCATTTTTTCAATTTTTTTGTGAAAAAGAGTAACTTTGACCCTTCCTGTCCCATTAGGGGTTGGCTGATATGGTCTGAACATCTACAAGTGCTTCTGATCGTTTTTTTTGCTGAAGACACCCATTGTTTTTTTCTGTATAATAAGAGTGTAATTTGCACAGAATGTGATCCAAAATGGCTTAAATATTAGGGTTTTCAGGTTTTCTGCCTCACTCTGCACTGTCTGTGCAACACGGCCGCAGAGAGCTTAAACAAATTGGCACATCCACATTAAAACGACAAGGGGTGAGCTTTCTTGAAGGCTTTTACTGGATATACCTCATTGTAAACTGAAATATATACAAAAGAAACATACAGGTATATACAGGTGTTCAACCAAAGACATAAATAATGATTTACAGTACAAAGCAATACATAGCAGGTAGTAAACATTAAACAATAAAACTTTAAAAGACACTTACAAGGTGAGTGATTTCCACAGTTGGATCAAGACAAAGGGAAGCGTATAAACAGAGGTTCAAATTGCTGCGTAGCACAACTAACCAGACCCAGGGGATTATATACCTTAAATATACGCTTCGGACGTGACTGAAACATGAGATAAAGGGGTGCCTACATGAGATACTTCAGGTGTATTATATTTAAAAGTTTATTATGGGACCTACATGCTTTATGTGAGCTTCACAGACATTTATGGCATCACTGTGAGTGTGGAACATGACTGACAGTTGCGTTAATAAATGACACGACAAAGGGGGAGCACAGCTCAACAAATAACAGCTAACAGCATGTGCGGCAGAACATCAGGTCTTGAGGACCACAAATTTGGGGAAACCCCTAAAGAGGTTGATGTCTTACATAACTAGACTTCGAGATGTGTCAAGCAGCATATCATACGTGAGAGTTTTCTCATACTAGTGAGTCAGGAGTATATGTAAGTGAGTGATTTTAATTTGCCCATTCTCAGGAATAGCAAATAAATTAAGGATGCAGAAAAGAATTTTAACTTGATTAATTAATTATTCATTCTGCCTTCCACAACGCTGGTAATTAATGAAATCATTCGGTAAGGCTCCTACTTTATTTTTCTTAACATTCTCTGTTATAGAAGACAAATGTCAAGGTAACTGAAGCCCATTCATTTAAAAAAAAAAAGAATATACAATTTATTGATAAAAACAAGGATTATAGAAATGTGATAACTGCATATATATATACTGTATATATATATATATATATATATATATATATATATATATATATATATATATATATATATACAGTGGTGTGAAAAACTATTTGCCCCTTTCCTGATTTCATATTTTTTTGCATGTTTGTCACACAAAATGTTTCTGATCATCAAACACATTTAACCATTAGTCAAATATAACACAAGTAAACACAAAATGCAGTTTGTAAATGGTGGTTTTTATTATTTAGGGAGAAAAAAAAATCTAAACCTACATGGCCCTGTGTGAAAAAGTAATTGCCCCCTGAACCTAATAACTGGTTGGGCCACCCTTAGCAGCAATAACTGCAATCAAGCGTTTGCGATAACTTGCAATGAGTCTTTTACAGCGCTCTGGAGGAATTTTGGCCCACTCATCTTTGCAAAATTGTTGTAATTCAGCTTTATTTGAGGGTTTTCTAGCATGAACCGCCTTTTTAAGGTCATGCCATAGCATCTCAATTGGATTCAGGTCAGGACTTTGACTAGGCCACTCCAAAGTCTTCATTTTGTTTTTCTTCAGCCATTCAGAGGTGGATTTGCTGGTTTGTTTTGGGTCATTGTCCTGTTGCAGCACCCAAGATCGCTTCAGCTTGAGTTGACGAACAGATGGCCGGACATTCTCCTTCAGGATTTTTTGGTAGACAGTAGAATTCATGGTTCCATCTATCACAGCAAGCCTTCCAGGTCCTGAAGCAGCAAAACAACCCCAGACCATCACACTACCACCACCATATTTTACTGTTGGTATGATGTTCTTTTTCTGAAATGCTGTGTTCCTTTTACGCCAGATGTAACGGGACATTTGCCTTCCAAAAAGTTCAACTTTTGTCTCATCAGTCCACAAGGTATTTTCCCAAAAGTCTTGGCAATCATTGAGATGTTTCTTAGCAAAATTGAGACGAGCCCTAATGTTCTTTTTGCTTAAAAGTGGTTTGCGTCTTGGAAATCTGCCATGCAGGCCGTTTTTGCCCAGTCTCTTTCTTATGGTGGAGTCGTGAACACTGACCTTAATTGAGGCAAGTGAGGCCTGCAGTTCTTTAGATGTTGTCCTGGGGTCTTTTGTGACCTCTCGGATGAGTCGTCTCTGCGCTCTTGGGGTAATTTTGGTCGGCCGGCCACTCCTGGGAAGGTTCACCACTGTTCCATGTTTTTGCCATTTGTGGATAATGGCTCTCACTGTGGTTCGCTGGAGTCCCAAAGCTTTAGAAGTGGCTTTATAACTTTTACCAGACTGACAGATCTCAATTACTTCTGTTCTCATTTGTTCCTGAATTTCTTTGGATCTTGGCATGATGTCTAGCTTTTGAGGTGCTTTTGGTCTACTTCTCTGTGTCAGGCAGCTCCTATTTAAGTGATTTCTTGATTGAAACAGGTGTGGCAGTAATCAGGTCTGGGGGTGGCTACGGAAATTGAACTCAGGTGTGATACACCACAGTTAGGTTATTTTTTAACAAGGGGGCAATTACTTTTTCACACAGGGCCATGTAGGTTTGGATTTTTTTTCTCCCTAAATAATAAAAACCATCATTTAAAAACTGCATTTTGTGTTTACTTGTGTTATATTTGACTAATGGTTAAATGTGTTTGATGATCAGAAACATTTTGTGTGACAAACATGCAAAAGAATAAGAAATCAGGAAGGGGGCAAATAGTTTTTCACACCACTGTATATATATTCACAGCATTCGTAGTCTGTGTCACAATCTGATTGTATGGGTGGTTACCTACCAGGTAACGCTTGTGGTTGGCCAGCAATCTGCTAACATCCGCCATGGTGCCCTCAGTTTGTGAGGAGCAGACCATAGAATGGTTGAAATAGTTTACTGTCAAATAAATGCAAAGAGTACACGACACGTGACAGTAAACTATTTCAACCATATATATATATATATATATATATATATATATATATATATATATATATATATATATATACTAGGGGGCTGTACCCCCTACTCACTTCGCTCACCCACCCCACAACCCCTTGCTGAATGCTCACATTGTGAAGTGGGGGGGGGGGGGGGGGGGGGCTGAATGCACGCTAAGGATGGATCATCTCCTGGCTTGCTGCTAGCTGCTACCAAGCTACGTGATTTGCATGTCACGCTGCGCAACGATAATTTAAAAGCCTGTACAGAAGCTGTCCTTTTGTCTTACTTCCTTGTCTCATGGGACGTTAAAGCGTCTCTGAGAACTTGTTTGTAAGTAAGGTGTGACGTACAAGAAGTCTCGTGTGACGTCAAAGTGTCTCTCCGAGTTGATCACGTCAAGATTTTTTTTATATGATAGATATAATAGATGGTCAATACAATATAATTCACAGAACAGAACAAATACTCACTACAGTATCAAAAATAAAAATATTTCAAGTACAGAGCAGAATTTAACAGTAGGTGATATCCTATAAGGGCGGCACGGTGGCACAGTGGGTAGCGCTGCTGCCTCGCAGTTGGGAGATCTGGGGACCTGGGTTCGCTTCCTGGGTCCTCCCTGCGTGGAGTTTGCATGTTCTCCCCGTGTCTGCGTGGGTTTCCTCCGGGCACTCCTGTTTCCTCCCACAGTCCAAAGACATGCAGGTTAGGTGGATTGGCGATTCTAAATTGGCCCTAGTGTGTGCTTGGTGTGTGGGTGTGTTTGTGTGTGTCCTGCGGTGGGTTGGCACCCTGCCCAGGATTGGTTCCCTGCCTTGTGCCCTGTGTTGGCTGGGATTGGCTCCAGCAGACCCCCGTGACCCTGTGTTCGGATTCAGCGGGTTGGAAAATGGATGGATGGATGATATCCTATAATATGATTTGGATTTGTTTAGAGTCCTGGAGACTTCAGCCATCAAGTTGCCTCCCCCAGTTGGCTATTCCACAGCTGAGACAGCCAATTCAATGAAAGGACCCCTCTACTCCGTGATTCCTGTGATCCTCCATCAAAGATGACTTTACCTTAGGCAGGCAAAACAACTTGGCAGTTGGGCCGTGGCACCATGTGCCACATTTGAGTACTGAGAAGAGAAAAAGAATAAGTGAGGGTTAGTTACAAATTCTAACTATCGTGTTACTTATGTTTTAGTGCTAATGACTAACAACAGAGCTGCAGTCTGTACAGTTAATCAGCAGCTCTAGTCAGGGTGTGCTAAACTGAAGTAGTGAGTCTTCAGCTGGGATTTGGAAGCAGAGACCGAAGGGGCATCTCTTATAGTAGCAGGCAGACCATTCCACAGTTTAGGGGCCCTGTAACTAAAAGCTCAACCTCCCATTGTTATTTTATTAATCCTTGGAATCATAAGCAGACCGGCATCTTGAGATCTTAATGTGCGCTCAGGTTTGTAAGTCATGATAAGTTCAGACAAGTAAGCTGGACCTTGGCCATTTAATGCTTTATATGTTAAAAGAAGGATTTTTAAATCTGCCCTAAACTTAACTGGGAGTGAGTGTAAGGATTTAAGAACTGGATTTTCTTGTTCTTATAATAATTCTTGCAGCAGCATTTTGGATTAACTAGAGGCTGTACAAGAACAATTTGAACATCTATGCTTTTGTCAACTCTTGTCTTGATTATTGTCATGTTCTTCTCTTTGGTTCTTCAGGCAAAGTGCTAAGCAGATGACAACATGTACATAATTTTAACAAATGCTAAACTTTGGGAGCACAGGATGGCTTCACTGATTTCCTTGCACTGGCTGCCTTTTAAATATGTTATCCTGTATTCAGTTGTTAATATGTAAAGCCGTTCATGGCAATAGTCCTCTCTGTACAGGTGGTGCAGTGGTAGTGCTGCTGCTTTGTAGTAAGGAGACTGTGAAAGATTATGGGTTCACTTCCCGGTTCCTCCCTGTGTGGATAGCGCTTTGAGTACTGAGAAAAGCGCTATATAAATGTAATGAATTATTATTATTATTATTTCAAAAATGTTACAATACTACAAGCCATGCCATTGCCCAAGGTCATACAGTGTTGAACTTCTTGCTGTTCTGCACACTAAATACAAGTCACTGGGTGATCGAGGTTTTAGTTCAGCAGTGTCCAGATTATGGAACTCCATGCAGCTTTATAATAGACAGCCATCTTCAGTTGTTGCTTTTTAAACCAATCTAAAGACGTACCTTTTTGAACATCGGTAAGGTACATATTTGCCTAAGAAAGAACGTTACATTTATAGCGCCAAGAGAGAGAGCGGAGAGAGAGCATTTGCTCTTCAGCCTTCATATGTATTACTTGTAAATGTCCATGCGCCTATCCTTCCCTACGAAAATCTCTGTCAATTTCTTGTAAAAGTCCTCCCTATTTTGCTTAAGTTTTAAAAATGTTAATCTTCTCTTTTGGCAGTCTGTCGGAACAAAAAATAAAAATTAACGGACCACTGCAATGCACTTGACTTTCTGATATCGCTAACTTATTGGCGTCTCTGCGCATTGTAGAACATCAGCAACGAGCACCTGTTGGGCTCACAAGATAGATAGATAGATAGATAGATAGATAGATAGATAGATAGATAGATAGATAGATAGATAGATAGATAGATAGATAGATAGATAGATAGATAGATAGATAGATAGATAGATAGATAGATAGATAGATAGATAGATAGATAGATAGATAGATAGATAGATAGATAGATAGATAGATAGATAGATAGATAGATAGATACTTTATTAATCCCAGGGGGAAATTCACATACTCCAGCAGCAAAAAATATTAAATTAAAGAGTAATAAAAAATGCAGGTAAAAAACAGACAATAACTTGAATAATGTTCAACGTTTACCCCCTCTGGTGGAATTGAAGAGTCGCATAGTTTGGGGGAGGAATGATCTTCTCAGTCTGTCAGTGGAGCAGGACAGTGACAGCAGTCTGTCGCTGAAACTGCTCCTCTGTCTGGAGATGACACTGTTTAATGGATGTAGTGGATTCTCCATAATTGATAGGAGCCTGCTGAGTGCCCGTTGCTCTGCTACGGATGTCAAACCGTCCAGCTCTATGCCAACAATAGAGCCTGCCTTCCTCACCAGTTTGTCCAGGCGTGAGGCGTCCTTCTTCTTAATGCTGCCTCCCCAGCACACCACTGCGTAGAAGAGGGCACTCGCCACAACCATCTGATAGAACATCTGCAGCATCTTACTGCAGATGTTGAAGGATGCCAGTCTTCTAAGGAAGTACAGGAGGCTCTGTCCTTTCTTGCACAGAGAATCAGTATTGGCAGTCCAGTCCAATTTATCGTCCAGCTGCACTCCCAGGTATTTATAGGTCTGCACCCTCTGCACACAGTCACCTCTGATGATCACGGGGTCCATGAGGGGCCTGGGTCTCCTAAAATCCACCACCAGTTCCTTGGTTTTGCTGGTGTTCAGTTGTAGGTGGTTTAAGTCGCACCATTTAACAAAGTCCTTGATGAGGTTTCTATACTCCTCCTCCTGCCCACTCCTGATGCAGCCCACGATAGCAGTGTCGTCAGCAAACTTTTGCACGTGGCAGGACTCCAAGTTATATTGGAAGTCTGATGTATATAGGCTGAACAGGACCGGAGAAAGTACAGTCCCCTGCGGCGCTCCTGTGTTGCTGACCACAATGTCAGATCTGCAATTCCCGAGACACACATACTGAGGTCTGTTTGTAAGATAGTCCACGATCCATGCCACCAGGTATGAATCTACTCCCATCTCTGTCAGCTTGTCCCTAAGGAGCAGAGGTTGGATGGTGTTGAAGGCGCTAGAGAAGTCTAGAAACATAATTCTTACAGTGCCATTGCCTCTGTCCAAGTGGGAGAGGGATCGATGTAGCATATAGATGATGGCATCTTCCGCTCCCACCTTCTCCTGGTATGCGGCACGGTACAGTCAGCTTCAACTTGTGCTTTTCACTGCGGTTTTTATGTCCAATCAGCAAGACTAAATATGTCACACACATTCATTAAAGATATTAGCCAGACTGTGGAAAGTCAGGGTGTATAATAAGCCTTATATTGGCAACATACAGAGAGACAGCAACAGGCACACGCCAATTGCGTGCATCAGCCCAGTGTGTGACGGAGAGCGCAGTCCGAGGTGAGGTGAGATGAGTCTCGTCGCAACCACACCTCGCGTTTCTCTGCTGTACTTGAACAGGAAATGCGCCAATTCAGCGATTTTGACTATAAAAATGATCAAAATCATTGGAATCATACAGAAAACAAAATTATAGCACAGACAAGAGGACACATTTATTTTATGTTATCATTATTAGTTTTTTACTTGTCATGATGACAGGTGAGGGCCTCCCTTGACTGTATGTACCTATTGTGATCCATCGTGCTGGTCATGCTTGAATCCGTGGGCGGGATCCAAACGTTTGACGTTTGAGTAATGTGGGCGGGGCAACTGGTCTGTCTTTCTTTACTCACCGAGGGGGCGGTGGTTCTCACAGTTTTTTGCCAAAAAAATACAGACAGAAGAGTTTTCAGTTAACAAACGGACTTTTATTTCTCTCAGAAACAGAGTTGCTTACTCTTCCATTTTTCTCGTTTTTTTTTTTGTTTCTCTCAGAAGCACACAGGACTCATCGTACATTAAAAAAAAAAATTCCCATCCCACTTTTCAAACCAATCACAAAATGAACATTTGCATTCTGGGGGTTCTGTGCTCAGACACCACAGCTACTCCCCTGTAAATACTAAATCCAGGTTGAACAATGAGTGAACCAGAAAACATGGTCTCCTTAAGTTACGTTGACAGCTCGGTAATACAATTACCAAATTCAGATTTTTTTTTTTTTTTTTTACATAAACACCAACACAATTTTCATAAATCCAACCTCTGTGGTTCCCATCGTCTTCGAACTGGGCGTACTTGTGAATCAACCTGTGGTGGAGGCACTTGCATAGTACCAGGGAGTGTTGGTGTCCGCTACATGTGTTCATCTCAGTATCATCAATATCCATAAATACTCCAGTTTGGCCTAAATCAACCTCCTCCACGCCAATGTGCATTTAACAGTTGATTTACATGCCTTTTTACACAGTTCCCATCAACCTGAACCATATAAGTAACAGGACCCAACACTTCTGAAATTACACCACTTAACCATTTTTCCCTTCCCCTGTAATTACTTACCAAGACATCTTGTCCCACAATAAAAATCTAAACTTCTAGGATCTACCTTTTTTGTTTAAACTTTCCAGCTGCCTCCTCTGTGAAAACTTTGGTTTAATTTGAGACAACTGGGTATGCACTTTCCTTTATAAAAACAGCTCTGCTGGTGTTTTGTTTGTATGCACATGAGGGTTATTTCAATAGCCAAACAAAAACCTGGCGATATGATGGTAATGTGACATGCCACCCAATGCCCTATTCTTTGCTAGAAATTTTTTAAAACTCTGAACTAGCTGCTCATCCAAACCATTAGATCAGGGGTCTCTAACACATCACTCGCGAGCTACTGGTAGCTCACAACCCCTTTCCAAGTAGCTCGCCAAAGGGTTAATGAATCCTACATAAATTTGAAAAGTTGATTAGTCAAATTAGGGGTGGGCGATCTTTCCAAAAAATCATATCACGATCCTTTTAACACAAAATCACGATCCACAATCTGAATTGCAGTCTATCTTTTCAATATGGCATACACTTAAGAAAATATCCGGACTCACACTCATCAAGACCTAAGTAACACTTTATTTTAAATATCAAACAAAGTTGAATTCAATTGTTCTCTCGTTTGCTAGCTAAGCGGAGTTACACACCCTGAAGCTGGTGAGTGAGTGAGGAAGGCCCCTCCTCTCGGCCCGCTGCGTGTTTCTCGGATTCGCGCAAATAAATCGGTACCGCAAGCGTACATAGCGAAATGAGAGAAGTTGCAAATCAACCGGAATGTTCAAGCAAATTATAGAAAAAAACCCGATCTAAATCCGTTAAGTAGTTCTCTTGTGAAAAGTGGACAGACATACAGACAGGCACACATTGGATTTTATATATTATATATTAGTAAACCTTCTTAATAATGTGCAGTTAAACTCTCAACAGCATTCTCAGTATTTCTGGAGCTTAGTAGAGCCAGATAACTATAAGAATCTTCACCAAGCAGCTCTGAAAATGTCTGCTTTGTTTGGGTCTCCATACCTCTGTGAATCTGACATGAATGTCATGAAATCAAAGTTCAAAACAAGACTGGCGGATGAACATTTAAATGACTCCAGAAGAGTGAACCTCAGTGGCTCCACTCCACCACACACCTGCCTCTCTTGTTGACTCCATGCAGTTCCAGTCATCTGACTAACTAAAAAACACATCAGACATGCAACTGGACATGTGAATAAAATGACACAGTGACATGGAACAAAATGACGAATGAATAAGTCATATCTGCGTATTTGTGATCGCATTGTTCTATTTTGACAGCATTCATGTTTGAATTCAATAGTGTGAGATACACTACACATAGAAAATGCACTTTCAGGTGAACTAAATATTTTTTCCTGATGTTTAAATGCAAAATGTGAGTTGTGGACACTGACATTTTGTAAATGTTCAGGCAAAACAAGCTTATTCAGTTTGTTTGAGTTGAAATAAGCTATGAGAATAAACGTTAGAAAACATGTGTAGCTCTCAGCCATTTTCGTTTTGTCTAAGTAGCTCTCCCCCAAACTATGCGACTCTTCAATTCCACCCTTGGGGGGTAAACGTTAACATTATATAAAGTTATTGTCTGTTTTTACCTGCATTATTATCAATCTTTAATTTAATATTGTTTTTTGTATCAGTAAGGTGCTGCTGGAGTATGTGAATTTCCCTTTGGGATTAATAAAGTATCTATCTATCTATCTATCTATCTATCTATCTATCTATCTATCTATCTATCTATCTATCTATCTATCTATCTATCTATCTATCTATCTATCTATCTATCTATCTATCTATCTATCTATCTATCTATCTATCTATCTATCTATCTATCTATCTATCTATCTATCTATCTATCTCAGGGGAAAAAAGGTTGGAGACCCCTGCATTAGAGGCAGGGTGATATGCTGGGGATTTGATATGTGTAACCTCACTTAATTCTAAAAAAGAGTCAAACTCTTAGGACGTAAACTATCTGTGACTTCTTCCTTTGCCAACCCATATGACGTAAACTCCTTACAGCTTCTACTGTCTTAGTTGTGATTGTAGTTGTCATCTGGATTATGTCCGCCTTCCTAGCATATGCATCCATGACCACCAAAAACGTCTGTTTATGGTCTTCAGCAAAATCCAAATGAATTCCCTCCCATGGACTTGAAGCCCACTTCCAGGTTTGTATAGGTGCCACGGCTGGCATATTCCGCTGTTGCTTGCAAATATTACATTGACTCACTTCATTCTCAATGTATTTGTCTAGACCAGGCCACCAGAAGTGCCTTCATCTTTACAATCCCCCAATGATGTGCATGCAATTCCGCCAGTAACCCACTTTGTAACTTCTGATGTACCACCACTCGAAGACCCCACAGAATACAATCGTTTTCTATAGTAAGTATGCAAAATATGGCTTTAAAGTGTCATCCGCATTACAATTTGACCATCCACATAATACATGCTGTTTTACTCTTCTCAACACAGGGTCTCTATCAGTTTCCTGTGCAATGTCCTTTGCACTAAGTTGGCAGTTTATTGAGAAAACACACCCTATACATTGGATTTGGTTTCAGTTCCTTATTCAAATCTAACAGGGGCAAACGTGATAATGCATCCGCATTACTATGCTGTTCTGATTTTCTGTATTTAATTTCATAAGTATAGGCTGCCAAAACAAGCAACCTTCTGTGCATTCTACCAGCAGCGAGTGTGGGTATGCCCATCTTGGCACTCAAAATCTTTAATAATGGCTGGTGAACTGTTACTAATGTACATTTTCGGCCAAATAAATAATCATGGAACTTCATGACTCCAAACACAAGGCCTAAGGCTTCTTTTGCAATTTGTGAGTAATTTCCCTCGGGTTTGGTTAGCATTCGTAAGGCAAATGCTATTGGCCTTTTTGTGAGAAATTACTGCACCTACACCTACAGGTGATGCATCTCAAGCCAAAAGAAGGTGTAACTGTGGGTCATAATGTACTAAGACGCTGTTAGACTGCAAATGTAATTTGGCCTCCTCAAATTAACTCGGGCATTCCTCTCTCCAGTTCCATCTAAACACCTTTTTGCAGCAGTGCTGTCATAGGTTGTATAGCAGTGGATAAGTGAGGAAATGTGCAAAGCACAATACATTATTAGTGCTTTCCCACAGGTGGTTCATCACTGTCAAAGTCATTGCTTCTGTATTCTCATAAATCATGAGAATTTTCTCTGGATTTCTTTAGATACTGAACCATTGTTAATATGCATTGTTTCTTCATTCCTATAAATGGCAAACTGTTAATGTTGATATTATAGCAATCAGCAGGGCCCAATAAAAATGTCCTGTCTTCATTTTCCTTAAGTGTTTCAGTTCATTTTGTTTTGTCACTGCTGAAGAAATTTGATCTATGATGTTGCAGCTAAGAGCTGCCTGCCAATCCCAAACTGGCGACCTCCTGACCATCTGGTCCTTCTGAGCTAAAGAGAAATGTCCTCTTGCTCAGCGGTGTGATGACTCCTAACCTGCATGTCCACACTCTCGTGTGTGTGTGTATGATCTCAGCCTGGCTGTCTCATGTGCGCTCCTTGACTGTTACAGCATCGCTGTGAGCAATGACAGCACTCGGTATGAAGCCCACAGGTGGGACAGGTGAAAAGTGCAAACTCTGGCGCACACCAAAAACTAGAGCTGCCTATGGCTACAAACTGACAAGGATGAATTCTTTATTTTGAGCTATTGGCCTCTTTTTTGTTTTGGGACATAGACAACTGTGAGAATTTTCTGGAACAGTAAAATTCAGGTGAAGACATCTGTCATGTTTGAAATGCCTCACAAGTTTATTCCACCAGTCATGATTCATTTCTTTTTAATTTCTATTTTTTTGTTTTTTACATTGTCATACACATGCGTGTGGGAGAGAGCTAGAGGGACCAATCAAAGGTAATTCCATGCCAGGCCAGGGGGCAGTGGGGGGTACACTAATCTTTCCTCTGATATTTCTGCAGACCAAATATGGGAAATTCTGCCTGAGTCCGGCCATGAAGACGTCACTTTTCCGGTTCTGGCTCAAAGAACTCACTTCCGGTTCTGGGCCCCAGATAACGTCACTTCGGCCAACCTGCTTTAAAAGCAAGACAACTGCATTTAATTCCCTTCTCCATCTCTTATTTACATATATATTTATTTCTCCCTTTCTTTTATTTATTGTTGCCTTATTAAAAAGCCCTAAGCAATTCTCCTTTGGCTAAGCTCTCCTTCTCAGGGGTGGGGTTTGATTTGTCTTCAATTTTGTTTGGTTATAAATTGATCTATTTGTATGGAATGATTACAATAAAAATTAATAAACAACAACAAAAATAAATAAATAAATAAAAGCAAGACAACCTCCGTGTGTATCCAGTTCTGTTTTGGGCTCTAACCTGTTCACAGCTTTACTTGTATTGGCCTTTTTGCAGCCAGGGATTAAGTATACAGGTGACTGCCCCAAATGTTTTTCTGTGTGTCAACATCTATTTTATATTTGTTTAACTGTTTTTTTTTTAATTTGAGAACAAAGCATAGTTCAGCATACTATGTTTATGTGTTTAAAGATTGATAAATAATTAAAACAGCATTTAACATCAGTAAATCACATGTGTAACCCTTACAATCTTGCATAGTCTTATATCCTCAATCAGTTTATTTAATATGCGAACCAACAAATAGAAAGGCTCATGGCAGAATAAGTGCGCGGAGTTTCATGTCCAATCTTTAAAATCCTGACTTTGCATGGTATTGTTTGGTTCCTCTTTGAACCCTCGCTTAACTTAACTAACCAAACTGTAATCGTCTTTACTACACTATTGGCACATAGACTTACCTACTCAACTGGAAGAATCCCAGCCCACCTCTTTTAAGTCAGTGGGTAACCAATTTTATTTACTATTGGAAATTGGAAAAAAAAATCATTCTTACTTAGAGGATCTGTTCAAAACTTTTCTTAAAATCTGCCAAGACTTATTTCATAAAATTTTAAAATAAGTATGTTTAACTTCTTTTTCTGCTTTTTCTTACAATTTGTGTTTATGCTCTTGGCTCTCCTCTCTACTTCTCTCAGGTTGAATTCTATTCTGTTATCTTTGGTCTCTTTTTGTTCCTGCTTTCTTGTTTACCTTTCTTATCTTTTTTCCTTCTATTTTTCTAATGTAACTATGAAGTCATTTGTTGTACAAGTACCCCTTGATTATATGCAATGTGATTTTCTTCATGTAAAAAAATCGGGAGTGCGCTCCCCTCGACTTTCTCGTATACTGAGATAGAGGAAAAGGTCATCAGCACCACTTCCAGTTGTGCAATATTTCTCAAATTTCATATCTCTTTGTTTCTCATCATAACTAATTGATAGTATTGATACACAATCATTTACCTCTGTTTATAATCAAACTTTATATTAAAATGATATTTTTTGCACTTAGGGAGGTCAAAAACGGTGGTAGAATTTTTCATGCTTACATATGCATTACCTGGATTACGTGCAAAGTAAAAAGAGTTATAGTCACCTAAAAACGTAGAAAAGGTGTTACTGTTATATAATACTAGCCAACCCGCGGCGAAGCATACGCCGCAAAATTATGTATTGATGGGTGAACACTTTCTGAACGACACAGTTGTCCAAACAGAAGTGAAAATAAAATCGAGCCTGGTGAATTCTTTAACTGCATTCTCTGGCTTGTAGCGCAGTGCTAGTGTTGCTGCTTTACAGTAAGGAGACTGTGGAAGATTTTGGGTTCGCTTCCCGGTTCCTCCCTGTGTGGATAGCGCTTTGAATACTGAAAACACCGGTATATCAATGTAATGAAGTATTAATATTCTTATATTATCCGTGACAAACAAACTGTTATACACAGTGCATACCAACCCGCGCAGTATACGCCACTTAATCACCCCGCTTTTTTAATGTTTTTTAAGCAGAGGGAAAAAAATGAACATTTGCAAAATCCGTAACGCTGCATTCAGTAAGTACAATGCACACGCGTTTAATTTGTCAGCCACTTTTTGCCAGCCGTCTTTTAAGGTTTGGGCTGCTTTTGCAGTGTTACCGCTTGTGCATATTAAATCTTGCACAAAAAAATGCGCCCGTTCTTTCATCATTTTGTTGCAGCCTATCAAAGACTTGTTGCCCCCAACTCCTCACCTGAGTCGCTGTCATCTGTGCACCTCTGAGCCACGTTGTCCTTTCATTGTTATTTGCGGTTCTGGCTGCTTTTCGATATATAATCCAAGTCACCCAACCATGGTAGTAGGAGGGGGTTGGGGTGCGTACACAGGGCAGGGACGTATTCAGAGGGGGCGTATGACCCGCACTCAGTGGGTATTCCTCGTTCATGGGGAACAATTGCAAGCCCCGGTGCCCATTATGAATGGGGTTTAACGGCTTACCCACGCCTGTCGGTGCCGGGTAGACACACGTTGATCCATTCAGTGTAGCGCGCGTGTAGTACCGGACGTCACATAACTGTTAATGCTCAATCTCACGTGGCTGAAAGCCACTTGTCCCTCTAAGAAGTTGGACGCCTACCGCTTGGCGATCGCGTAACTATTAAGCAGGAGGGAGTCTCATTCGTTTTCAGAATTAACCAGACTAACCAGACTTAGTTGGCTCCACCAACTAAGTACGGCCATTCAACACCACGCACAGAATCGAGAAAGAGCTATGAATCTGTCAATCCTCTCTGTGTCCTGGCAGGGTGAGGTTTCCCGTGTTAAGTCAAATTAAGCAAGATGTGTGTGTGTCGAGTTGTTGTGTTCGAGCCCATGAGCAGGCACTGTGAATGCCTTGAGAGCGTGGGCGGAAGCGTGCAGGGGAAAATGAGTATCTATAAATCTTCTTAGATATAGACAGCGTCTGATAGTTGTGATGGTTTTACACTCCAGTACATTGCGGTGAACGCTGGTAACAGTCAGGTGGGCAGGCGTATTAGAGTTGGTGCTCTTAGAGTTGGTGGGCATGTCTCTCTACCGGTTCGAGTTGTTGGGCGGTGCTCTGTCGTTTGTATTCCACGGTCGGACGACTTGGTGGATTATATATGGAAATGCAGCTGAAACCGAAAAAGAATAATGAAAAGTCAACGTCGCTCAGTGGTGCATGTGTACTGTAGCAAAGATGAAAGTGAGTTGTTTCGTCCGGGCACATGAGCAGGCACCGTTAATGCCTTGAGAGCATGGGTAGACGCGTGGTCGAGTTGGTGGGCGTGAGTTAGTGGGCTGGGCTTTGTGAGTTGACTGCTTTCAAAGCGGTGCGTGCTTTCATGGGTGTCTTGCTTGCTCTGGCGGCGGCTTAGTGAATTATATATATTGATACACAGCCTCTTTTTAGATGGTCCTGCCGCGTCCACCCTCGTTCTCGAAGCATACACACCGCCTGGTCATGGGCGGGGAAATGTCTTCCGTGTTCCTGCAAGACCATGTAAGAAGACGCATGTTTGTCGCAGATGCAAATTGCTGTATGTAGCGTGTAAAACAGTTTGCGATGGTGCACGCGGTCGTGCGTCGTAACTGAAAAGTCAATGTGTATTGTTGCACAGACGAACATAAATGACCCCGTTTTTTCTGAGGCGTCGCATCCGAGTTGGTGGGCATGGCTCTGCGAGTTGTCGTCGTATCCAATGGTCTTAGAGTTGGTGGGCGTGGCTCCTTCCTACTTGTCGGCGGCTTAGTGAATCCACGCCCCTTCCTGCATGCTTTTATGGGTGTCTTGCTTTGCTCTGCGTGCTTTCATGGATGTCTTGCCCGCTCTGGTGGCGGCTTAGTGAATTATATACAGTATATAGATTTGTTGCTATAAATTGCTCTAGGCAAAACTGCATTTAGCTACATTGAATTTTGATAATGATGGTGGAAATAAAATATATATATATATATATATATATATATATATATATATATATAAAATGTAATGTATTACCAGGAACACAATGGGGACAGCGGCATGGTGGTGCAGTGGTAGTGCTGCTGCCTCGCAGTTAGGACACTCAGGTTCGCTTCCCAGGTCCTCCCGGCGTGGAGTTTGCATGTTCTCCCCGTGTCTGCGTGGGTTTCCTCCCACAGTCTAAAGACATGCAGGTTAAGTGCATTGGCGATCTGAAATTGTCCCTAGTGTGTGCTTGGTGTGTGGGTGTGTCCTGTGGTGGGTTGGCGCCCTGCCCAGGGCTTAGTTCCTGCCTTGCGCCCTGTGTTGGCTGGGATTGGCTCCAGCAGACCCCTGTGACCCTGTGTTCGGATTCAGCGGGTTAGAAAATGGATGGACAATGGGGGTGTAGCAGCTTATTGTTCCCATTACACATTATTGTTAAACTGATGATGTATAAATTAAAATAAAATTAATAATAGTTATTGAAAGAATATGTGTTATATTTTTAATATAATATTTAATATTTATTTTTAATATCATGTACACATTTCTCTCTATTACAGGGGTCTCCAAACTGCGGCCCGTGGTCCATCTTTAATTGGCCCGCAGCAAATTCGAAAACTAAAATTGAAACATGGCCCACACACACGAAACTTGTTCTTAACTGTATTGTACTTCTTAAGTTTAACACAAGGTGGCGATACTGTCTTGATCACGGCAGCGTCTTCACAAACAAGCGCTACCAGAGAACAATTTTGCTACGGGTGACTAAAAATGGCAGAACCAAAGAAACGCACAATAGCAAGTGCGTGCAGAAAATTTCAGACACGGTGGGAAAATTAATATTTCTTCCTAGAAGTCAAGGACAAGTGTGTCTATTTGATTTGCAATGAAACTATTGCAGTGATGAAAGAGTATAATGTGTGTCAAAACTACGACACCAAACACCCGACCTACACCGGTGCCGAGCGAGAACAGAAAGTTACGCAAATGGCAGGTGGTCTGCTAGCTCAACAACAGGATTTTTTTTCCTTGCTAACAAAACACAAGAAAATACCAAATTAGCCAGTTAGGAAGTAGCGTAACTCACTCCCCGTCACGGGAAACCTTTCTCAGATGGTGACGTCATAAAACAGCGCCTCACTAATAATGTGCGCGGAGGAAATGTTGGAATTCAACAACGTGCGCTTGGCAAGACACACAGTTGGGCGGCGAATTAAAACATCAACTGTCAGATAAAGCTTGTGCTTTTGATTTTTACTCGATTGCATGTGATGAGAGCACTTTGTAATACAATAACTGAAAACCCATCAATGGAGAGCTGTGATGCTGTTTTCTCTTTAAGCATATTCAATTATGAAGCATAATTTACCCATATTTGATTGATTTTGCAAGCTTAATACGCAGGAGGTTAGGCAATATACTGTAGCTCACCTCTAGTGGGTGGCCCAGTCCTTCGTAGATTTCTCAGTATGTGGCCCCCAGTAAAAAACGTTTTGACACCCCTGCTCTATTATAATAAAAGAAATCCTTTAACGAGATGAGACTTTTTCAGAGAGACACTTTCACGTCCCGTGAGACGAGACTTTATTCTAAGAGATTTAACCACACCCGGGGACGTAAATAAAAGAGTAGATGACAAAGTAGAATGTCGTAAAGAATTCCAAAACGGTGGCATGATACACAAGCAGAGCAGGTCAGAGATAATGAAAGTACGAAAATTCAAAAGTCTCTAAAAAATGAGAGTAAAGATCACATTAGCGCAAACAAATGGAAATTACTACTCGATGAAATAACGGAACAGCGAAAAGAAATCAAATATATTGTTTGGCTTTAAACTTTAAGTCAGAGACTTGTAAATCGTCTAATTCGTGTTGCCATTAGAGAAGAGTAGTGTTTCTTCCCAATGAAGAGGCGTATCCACGAAAATTAAAAGATTGTTTGTTTGGTGAAAGTGAAATCCACACACACGAGCGGCAGAGACACAAAGAGCCTGGGGTGTAGCGCAGGCCGAGGGGTTGGTGAGCGAAGTGAGCAGGGGGCAAAGCCCCCAGTACATAAAAAAATTCAGATGGTTGTTTACATAAAATACTACTTGCGTTTGAGTAATTTTTCTCAAATTTCTTATTTGTTTTGCTTTTTATCATTATAAATATCTGTGCAAAATTTGAATCACCTATCTGTAATTATAACCATAGTTTACTTGAAAATTCGCCAAAGTATTCAGTTAAAGTACCACTTCCGGCAACAGGCCCAAAAGTTTATAGGATTCCTTATTTTTTATATAGCGCAGGTGTACAAAATCTTAATGACTGTGGTCAAAGCGTTTTCGAGATAATTTTATTTAATTACTCGTTTCAAAAATGATATTTTTAGACACAGGAAGGTCTAAAATGTCAAGATTCATCCAAATCTCAAGGTCAAATTTTTTCACGATTCCTATACTTTCTCTGTACTGTGTATACGAGAAAGTGAAATAAAGTTGCAGGCTGTCTACAAATTTGTCTACATGTCCAATTTTTTAAGAGTCTCACTTTTTAGGCCTTATTAAGGTTCAACAAAATGCCCATTTTTAAAACAAAAATGTTTTGGCCTTTCTTCAAATACAGTGGTGTGAAAAACTATTTGCCCCCTTCCTGATTTCTTATTCTTTTGCATGTTTGTCACACAAAATGTTTCTGATCATCAAACACATTTAACCATTAGTCAAATATAACACAAGTAAACACAAAATGCAGTTTTTAAATGATGGTGTTTATTATTTAGGGAGAAAAAAAATCCAAACCTACATGGCCCTGTGTGAAAAAGTAATTGCCCCCTTGTTAAAAAATAACCTAACTGTGGTGTATCACACCTGAGTTCAATTTCCGTAGCCACCCCCAGGCCTGATTACTGCCACACCTGTTTCAATCAAGAAATCACTTAAATAGGAGCTGCCTGACACAGAGAAGTAGACCAAAAGCACCTCAAAAGCTAGACATCATGCCAAGATACAAAGAAATTCAGGAACAAATGAGAACAGAAGTAATTGAGATCTATCAGTCTGGTAAAGGTTATAAAGCCATTTCTAAAGCTTTGGGACTCCAGCAAACCACAGTGAGAGCCATTATCCACAAATGGCAAAAACATGGAACAGTGGTGAACCTTCCCAGGAGTGGCCAGCCGACCAAAATTACCCCAAGAGCGCAGAGACGACTCATTCGAGAGGTCACAAAAGACCCCAGGACAACGTCTAAAGAACTGCAGGCCTCACTTGCCTCAATTAAGGTCAGTGTTCACGACTCCACCATAAGAAAGAGACTGGGCAAAAACGGCCTGCATGGCAGATTTCCAAGACGCAAACCACTGTTAAGCAAAAAGAACATTAGGGCTCGTCTCAATTTTGCTAAGAAACATCTCAATGATTGCCAAGACTTTTGGGAAAAAACCTTGTGGACTGATGAGACAAAAGTTGAACTTTTTGGAAGGCAAATGTCCCGTTACATCTGGCGTAAAAGGAACACAGCATTTCAGAAAAAGAACATCATACCAACAGTAAAATATGGTGGTGGTAGTGTGATGGTCTGGGGTTGTTTTGCTGCTTCAGGACCTGGAAGGCTTGCTGTGATAGATGGAACCATGAATTCTACTGTCTACCAAAAAATCCTGAAGGAGAATGTCCGGCCATCTGTTCGTCAACTCAAGCTGAAGCGATCTTGGGTGCTGCAACAGGACAATGACCCAAAACACACCAGCAAATCCACCTCTGAATGGCTGAAGAAAAACAAAATGAAGACTTTGGAGTGGCCTAGTCAAAGTCCTGACCTGAATCCAATTGAGATGCTATGGCATGACCTTAAAAAGGCGGTTCATGCTAGAAAACCCTCAAATAAAGCTGAATTACAACAATTTTGCAAAGATGAGTGGGCCAAAATTCCTCCAGAGCGCTGTAAAAGACTCATTGCAAGTTATCGCAAACGCTTGATTGCAGTTATTGCTGCTAAGGGTGGCCCAACCAGTTATTAGGTTCAGGGGGCAATTACTTTTTCACACAGGGCCATGTAGGTTTGGATTTTTTTTTCTCCCTAAATAATAAACACCATCATTTAAAAACTGCATTTTGTGTTTACTTGTGTTATATTTGACTAATGGTTAAATGTGTTTGATGATCAGAAACATTTTGTGTGACAAACATGCAAAAGAATAAGAAATCAGGAAGGGGGCAAATAGTTTTTCACACCACTGTATGTATAATTTTTCCAGACTGCCCTATTTGCAGCAGAAACATATTTCTTTGTAAGCCTGTCTTCTGTGGAAATCCCCCTGTCTACTATCATCTCCTGTTTTGTGGGGTTAAGATTGCTGATTTACACATCACAATTTATTTGAGAAATACCAATATGGCTTCCGCACCAGTCATAGTATAGAATTAGAACTTTTTGGTTCCCAAAAGACCCGTCCACATGAACGTTCCAGAAAGAACCTTTTATTTATTTAGATCCATAACAGGCTCCATATAGTGAATAACCAGAATTGATGGTAACAGATTTGTGAAAGACCTCGTGAGTTTAAAAGGACTCTAGTTGAAATGGTATAGTAACAAATGTTCAGGTTTTCCTAGTTTGTTAGTGTCCTGTGTGATGGACAGCCGGCGTTTCAGTCCCGCCGGGACGTCCCTCAACAAAGAAGACAGCCTTTTTAGGGCACTACATCCCCCGGGACGCTAGATGGCAGCTCACCTGGATGGAAATGGTTCTTCGGATTCCCGCATGGAGTCCATCTCTTCAGCCCTGTTGGGTGCTGCCAAGGGGAGCTCACCAAGAACCCGGGGGCTTTTACGATTATGCCACCCCGGAAGTACTTCGGGGTCACGAGGACGGAAGCCTACAGTACTTCCGGGACAAATGATAAAGGAAGATGTAGTGTTGACCCGGAGAAGAAATACTTCCGGGTCATAGACTTTAAAAGGACGGTGGGAAACCCCAGCCGACCGAGCCGGAGTTGGGTGGGAGTGTGACTGGAGCTGCTGGGAGTTGGAGGAGTGCACTTGCTTATTGTATTGATTTCTTATTGGAGAATTGTGGAGTGTGCGGTGCTTTGTGCACTTTATTGAAGAAAATATTAAAAGACGTGTGTCTGGGACGTCTGTCTGGTGGGTTCAACAGGGCAACAGCGCCCCCAGCATCCGCACCTGCTATTTACACTGCCAAACTTTAAAGATATCTGATTTTTTTTTTCTATATGTTAGGAGGTTTTTCAAAGCAGAAAGATGCTTCATATGCAAAGAAATGGTGCTTGGTCAACCAATGGAACCACACAACCCAGTAAAGGACCATAGAATGGCATAAAAGAAGCAGGATTTAAAAGTTTAGGAGGAGACCTGGAGGTTCCAAGCTTCTTCCATTTCACAATTCTTAACCTTACTGTGCTCCTGGGAACAGGCAAAGCTTTACAAATGGATTTACCCCCTTCTCCTTCATTTGTTCCTCCCCACAATTTGACTGTGGTGGTCTACAAGAGAGGTCTTTGGACTGCATGACTTGATTTCAGTCCTGACATGCAGTGTGAATTGTGGGAGTTTGTATACACAGGTACTGTACACGTGCGCCATTCTAAATGATGTCCAGTCTATTCAAATAGCTACAGGTTCTAGAAACATCTAAAGGAGAGGCAGAGCAAACAGGATGACCTGATCACAGTTTGGAGTGCCACAGTAAAAGGTCTGAGTACTTCTAGGAATGAGAGGTTGCAGTTTTTGATTTTTTAATAAATGCGTACATCTTTCTGAAAACATGTGTTCAGTTTGTCATTATCGGTAAGTGTGGACTGGTGGGCAAAGTGGCAAATTTATGCATTTAAAGTGAAACCTACAACACAATAATAATAATAATAATAATAGTACATTTTAATTATATAGCACCTTTCCCATGTTCAAGGCACTTCACAGAGTCTCAGAAAGAAGCAGCAGGTATATGTAACATTGGATAGAAATGTTTCCTGAATAGAAAACTAAAATGGATAGATACAGGATACACAAAAGCATTAAACAGAATAAAATACAATAAACCTGAGTAAAATACTAACAAAGAAAGAGGTCTGAGTACCATCCTGAATCCACTGTACCTCTATCTAAGCCAGATGTGGACCTTTGCTCACCCACTTCAGTATGTGGCCCACCATTCTTTATAACTTAACTGTTTTTGTTTATTTATTTTTTGTTTGTTTGTTTGTGTATTTTAACAATCTTTTTTTAAACAAATGAACATTGGCCTCTATTGTGTACATACATTGTAATATCTTAAATATAATATATAATATAATATCTTAACATCTTAAAAGACCGACCTCAGTATATGCGTCTCAGGAACTGCAGGTCTGACATTGTGGTCAGCAGCACAGGAGCGCAGCAGGGGACTGTACTTTCTCCGGTCCTGTTCAGCCTATATACATCGGACTTCCAGTACAACTCGGAGTCCTGCCACGTGCAAAAGTTCGCTGACAACACTGCTATAGTGGGCTGCATCAGGAGTGGGCAGGAGGAGGAGTATAGGAACCTCATCAAGGACTTTGTTAAATGGTGCGACTCAAACCACCTACACCTGAACACCAGCAAAACCAAGGAGCTGGTGGTGGATTTTAGGAGGCCCAGACCCCTCATGGACCCCGTGATCATCAGAGGTGACTGTGTGCAGAGGGTGCAGACCTATAAATACCTGGGAGTGCAGCTGGATGATAAATTGGACTGGACTGCCAATACTGATGATCTGTGTAAGAAAGGACAGAGCCGGCTATACTTCCTTAGAAGGCTGGCTTCCTTCAACATCTGCAATAAGATGCTGCAGATGTTCTATCAAACGGTTGTGGTGAGCGCCATCTTCTACACGGTGGTGTGCTGGGGAGGCAGCATTAAGAAGAGGGACGCCTCACGCCTGGACAAACTGGTGAGGAAGGCAGGCTCTATTGTAGGCACGGAGCTGGACAGTTTGACATCCGTGGCAGAGCGACGGGCGCTCAGCAGGCTCCTATCAATTATGGAGAATCCACTGCATCCACTAAACAGTATCATCTCCAGACAGAGGATCAGCTTCAGCGACAGACTGCTGTCACTGTCCTGCTCCACTGACAGACTGAGAAGATCATTCCTCTACCTCTTCAATTCCAATTCAATTCAATTCCACCCTTTGGGTAAACATTAAAATTATACAAAGTTATTGTCTGTTTTTTTTTTCCTGCATTCTTATCAATCTTTAATTAAATATTGTTTTTTGTATCAGTATGCTGCTGCTGGAGTATGTGAATTTCCCCTTGGGATTAATAAAGTATCTATCTATCTATCTATCTATCTATCTATCTATCTAATATACTGAACATCTCCCTCACAAAAATAAACTATTTTTAAACCTACACAGCAAACTCACCAATGTTTTAAAAACATTGATCGTGATAAGGTAACTCTTATAAAGTATATGCTAAGTGTATAAGTGAATGGCAATACCACTGTGTACATCGACAACACACGTTTTAGTTTCACAACTGACCTGAACAGGAGGCTATCGGCTTGTAACCTTCTGAATTACAGTTACAGTCCCATGCATTAGTTTGAACAGCTCTGGCCAAATGACAGATTTTGTTAATATTTTAAGTAAAAAAAAATAAATAAATACAATGTAGACAGCAAACAAACTAAAACGATTGCATGTGTATAAAAATGTTAATGTGCGTGAACTGAAAAAGGTAGTGAATAAATAAATAAATAAATAAAAGTGTAAATGTGGTGTTTAACAAAGTCTGAGCCCCCTTTCAGTTGTTCTTAAGTCACTAGTCTGACCTGATTTAGCTCAGGGGCTGTCAATCTGATCAAAAACACTCAACAATAAGAGGCTCTTCTAAGCAACTGACTGAGGATCTGTGTGATGGCCACAAAGCTGGGGAAGACTATAAAAAGATGTCAACGCTCCTCCAGCTCGTGTGAAATGCTACTAAGAAATTGGGAAATGAGGAGGTCAAGACAAGAAAATGGGCAGACAGAACAACAAAGCAAAGCAAACGCTACATAGGAGTGCAAAGGATCTGCTGAGAAAGGGGTGCAGAGGCACTGCGATACTGTTCAGCATTATAGACACGGTATCCGCAAGACAATATACGATGTCTCACTGGAAGTAACCTGCAAGGAAGAAAGGTAATAATGTCCATGTCAAGAATTCAAAAATTTATAGCTGGTTCTAAAAAACGTTTGTAAGTGAAAAGGCTATTAAGTCCTGACAAAGTTCATATATCGACACGTTACCACTGCAGTTGAAGTATCTGTGATAAAACGAAAAACGTCGCGTGCTCTCTTAGCCAGAACAACACGATTAAGTTTGGGCAAAATTATCAGAAAGGTGGGTGAATTTTCCCGTGACAAGGTGGCCGAGTGGTTAAGGCGATGGACTGCTAATCCATTGTGCTCTGCACGCGTGGGTTCGAATCCCACCCTTGTCGTGACTTTAAATCTTGGAGTCTATTGTCTTTTCTGCAGCTATCAGTGCCAGCAGCTCAAAGTCAAGAAGAAAATATTTCAATCGTTGCTCCTCACTGCTTTCCGTGAATTACCCCAACTGGAGCTGTGTCAAGTCCGCCCAAAACCTACAGCTTCTTGCTCCAGATATATGAGTTTAAGTATTATACACTAAACATTCTGTTTTACAGAGTTAAGTGGAACGATCGGCATAAAACGGGGCGCCGTGGCTTAGCTGGTTAAAGCGCCTGTCTTGTAAACAGGAGATCCTGAGTTCAAATCTCACCGGTGCCTTCTTCATTCTGCGTCCTTCGGTTTCTTTTCTACAGTACACGCACAGCTGAATCTGTGTTAAAGTGAACTTGAAATTAGACTGCGCTCAAACCTTGCCGCATACCTGCCCGGATAAACTAATAGGTTTTTACGTATTTTTTTTTAAGTCTTTAATGGCAGTCGACAAAAGAAAATGGATAACCCCGATGAAGAAATGACTTTATGGTGCCTTTGAAAATGAAGACTGCTTTTCTCAGGTACGTGAGTCTGTTATGTTTTTCAGATGACATCTTGATCGTCCTCATCACGGATTATGTGAACGTTGTCTCTTCATCGAGCGCTTCCTTTGAAAATTGAATTTAAACAACATCACGCAAACGTCCCTCTTTCCACAAGCATCTGATCGTGGAGCTGCTCTTGCTGAAAGTGCGTTCTCCTTATAAATGTTTTTTTTTTGTTATTACAAAGAGGTGGACATTTGTTTCATGTTAACTGGCTCTTAGCGGTACAAGGTCACATTGCTAAAAACTCTTTGTAGATTCAGGCGCCGTGGCTTAGCTGGTTAAAGCGCCTGTCTAATAAACATGAGATCCTGAGTTCGAGTCTCAGCGGTGCCTGCTCTTTGTCATATTCCTTTGAGTGAATTTTCATCTTCGTGCTCGGGGGTGTCTGGAAGCTTTGCAAGGAACAAGCGGAGCTCTCAGCTTTAATTCTCTAAGCTTTGGCCAGTGAACGAAAGAGAGAAAAGCGAAAGCCTGTCTGCTTGCCTGCCTTCGTGACGTGTTGCTCTGTAGCAAGTCAGCAATGAACGAGAACAATTGATCACAATATAAGTGTAGATGAAGTGTCCGTGCTTAAACATAGATCGTGGCATGATGCTTTACCAGATCAGTGAATTTGAAATTGCAGAAAAATTAGATTTTTTTTTTTACAAGGTGGCCGAGTGGTTAAGGCGATTGACTGCTAATCCATTCGAACCTCACCCTTGTCGTAACTTTAGAGCGCTTTGCGCCTACTGCTGCTATCTGTGCCAACAGTACAAAGTAAGGAAAATAATATTACAACCGTTACTCCTCGCTGCTTTCCGCAAAAAACCCCACCTCCCTCTAAACTCATCGATTGCCTCTTAAGGGTCTGTCTCAGTCCGCCCAACACCTGATGCTCACCTCCAGCATGTTGTTCCAGATATAAGAGTTTAAGTATTCTGCCCTAAAAATTCTTTTTTACGATTTGAAATGGAACGTTGGCCAGAAGGCGCCGTGGCTTAGCTGGTTAAAGCGCCTGTCTAGTAAACAGGAGATCCTGAGTTCGAGTCTCAGCGGTGCCTGCTCTTTGTCATTTTCATTTGAGTGGATTTGTATTTTGGCGCTGAGATGTGCCTGGAAACTTTGCAAGGAATATGTTAGCTTTGTCCGTTTTAGTGCAGAAGTCGGAGATGGAGCGGAGCTCTCAGCTTTAATTTTCTTTGCTTTGACCAGTGAACGACAGAGAGGAATGCGAAAGCCTGACTGTCTGAATTGTGGAAAACCGTCACCATTAGGAAGTCTTAAAGAAAAGAAAAAATGTGCCTACCTTTACCTGTCTGTTATACAGTGTATTTCCTATCTATCTATCCATCCATCTCCCTTTAGTCCTCATCAAATACATACATGAATGTGAATATATAAACTACTTGATAATTAAAAATAACAGATTACAAAAAAAATGTTGTAATGCTATATCAAAATGCAAAATTGCAGTAATCCGACATTTATGAACTCATGCCGTGGACACAAACCATTCTTACCTTTATACTTAATTTCGTCAGTCAGTCATTGTCCAACCCGCTATAGCCTTACACAGGGTCACGGGGTCTGCTGGAGCCAATCCCAGCCAGCACAGGGCGCAAGGCAGTAACAAATCCCGGCCAGGGCACACACAACTAGTACAATTTAGGATCACCAATACACCTAATCTGCATGTTTTTGGTCGGTGGGAGGGAACCGGAGCACCCGGAGGACACCCATGCAGACACGGGGAGAACATGCAAACTCCACGCAGTGAGGACCCGGGAAGCGAACCCAGGTCTCTTTACTGGGAGGCACTAGCGCTACCAAGCTGCCCACTTAAATTCGTATGCTTCATTTATAGTTTGGATGTAAAACGCGACATTCGTCTTCCCCGTCCTCAAACTGAAATACTTAAATCAATACAGAACGATAACTGTTTTTAATCTGTTTAGTTTATTAAGTAGGCTATATTCACACTGCGAGCTCGCCATAAATCACAGAAGCAGGGGAGATAAAGCTGTTTATCAGTTGTATCTGAGGCGGCATATGCATCGATTTTAAGGACTTCAGGAAGGTAAGGGAAGGCTGTGTGGGAAAATCAGCTACAGCTGAACTGAGCTAAACGGTTTCGATTGCTCACATTGGACATGTGAAAAGAGAAAAGACTGAAGATTAACAAATCATTGTGATTGCGCAGGCTTTTATCGTGTCCTTGACAATTTGTCCCGGGATTGCTTCTGCTTTCCGCCAAAGCTTGCAGGAATAGGCTCTCTAGTGCTGGATAAACAGGCTTGGACGATGGATTTCAGTAGCATAAATTTACCTGAAAGGTAATTATAGTGTAGAAAAGCCGCTTCTGCAATGACCGGGTTGTGTGGTCCCTGGAGAAGAGTCGAGCAGCAGTTATGATTCTTGTAGTGCAGTTCCTGCTTGGAACGTGTGGGTGGGACTCTAACATGTGACATATAGAACAGTGGGCGGAGTTTAACATCAACCTCGAATCGTGTTAAGCCCCTGTTGAATCATGGAACACCAGCTTGTAGTGCTTCCTCTTGCTGACTCATCGCTCTCTCTGATTCTCTTTCCAGTTCGTTTCTTCCTGGGCTGGTGCAAGAGTCGGGGCCGGTTAAAAAAAAAAAAAAAAGAAAGAAAGAAAACGTGCGTCTTCATTTATGGGTATGAGAATAAAGAAGGTCACAATCGGTAACACGTAAACACGGGTAAGTTGTAAATTTTGTGGGATTTGGATTTTATCTCGTATAAAAGCATGTCAGGTCGAACAGACAGCTTTGGGTAACGCGATTGTAAAAGGCACGGAAAGTGAGCAATCCGTTGGTGACTGGATTCTGTTGCTGTTAATGGAATATCGATTAGGAATACTGAAAAGAGTAGCTCTCTTTTTATTGATTGATTGTGCTTAAAACATATTTTATTTCCTGTGCTGGTGTTACGACTGACTTTTTTTCTTTAACGATCCCTCTCCTGCCGCAAGGAGCAAGCGTCCCCGGTGAAGTTATTTTTAAGCAAGTTCACATGTATGTGACCCACTAATTGTCTTTAGAGCCGGCGAAGAATCTGGTCATTTAAATGGAGACCCCGTGTGTCTCACTAACACGGAAGTTCAGAAGCCCCCGCAGACTGTATAAAATGCGGCTGCCTTTTTCAGGAGGCCAATGTCGATGGCTGTGTTTCTGTGTAAATGACTGCTGTAGTTATTTAAGCATCACTTGCTTTTTATTCGCATTAACATTTTAAATGTAGAGCGTATGTCCAGTAAGACACGGGATATTAAAAACAATTACCATGACGTGTCGTGCGCATGGTGTGCTAAATGATGGCCGAAGCGGGGCGCCTCTCAGCCATTCCACAGTAGAGAACCGGATCTTTCCATGGTGAAATCCATTTTGTCACTTTAAGTCCTAAATAAGCGCAGTGTGCATTAATCGGGTTTGCTTCACCCTGGTATGGCACTGTTCATGGATCAATGTGTTCGGGACGTGAGTTCAAGTTTGCAGCGCAAGCTGAGTGCAGAAAGCGGCCGCTCTCTTCATTGTCGGCGCGGGATCTGACGGTGTTCGAGTCCGTGACGTAGTGGCGCGTCCAGGAGCGTCTCCGCGTGGTGTTCTCGCGATGCGCGCAGTTTTGTATAAAGTTTATTGACATACATCTAGTAAAACGTATCTCGCCATATAATTAACAATCTTTTTGATGCAATGAATGGCACACTAAACCTAATATGGGTTGTAGTCGCTTATTTCTTTTAATTAGTCGCTTCGGTTAAACATGTGATTTCGAATTGTCTAGATTGTCTTTAAAACTGTCAGACTTTTTCACCAGCAAGCCATATTATAATGGAAATAATTTCAGTAATTAATTTTCAGTCCATAATTTGCCAATATGGAACAATAGGTACTTTTAGTTACAAGGAAACCCTTATTTTTTTTTACCAAAGTGGAACAAGCAGTTTAGTAGAAAGTTCAAGTTATATTGTTCAGTAAAAGAATACAGAATTGTTTAACTGAAGCTGAAGGAATAGCTTTCAAATCTGGTAAAATGGTTGTATAAGACATTTTACCACAAAACCCCTTTTTAAGTCAACAGTAAACATAAACCTCAAAGGAAAAAAAGTAATACAATTATTAAGAAGATATCTTCAAAATATTATATGAAAAAAAAAAAGCTGCCACTAAAATTAAAGTAAAACATATTTATGTTTTCTAACCTCCTCAAAGCAAAATAACAGTTTAAAAATTGTATGGTTATGTTCCCTTATTACTTTGTAAGAAAAATGTTTATTTTAGATTGTAAAACTTGCTGTTATTGTAATGATATAGGAATTCCACCTCATATATTCTTCCACTTCAAAATAGCAAAAGTTTTTGGGGTTATGTAAACAAAAAATATTATGCTACTTTCACAAAAATACGGAATCAGTAATATTAATAGTACTTTACTGGGTTGTGTGTTCCTTGCAGAGCCTTTGCTTGACGGAGAGATGCATTTAATGTTTGTTACATCTGAAATTGGCTCTTGGGATTTTAAAACATTTCTGTTTGGCCCACATATTATTAGGAGCCTTTTCACTGTATAGCAGGCGGCCTAGGAGGACACAGAGAGAGCAAGAAAACCTGAAGGTAGCCCGAGTTATTGTGTGCAGCAGGAGTCCTTTAACTCTTAGTATTCTACTGATCTATCATCATCATCATCATCATCATATATGACTTATGGAGCCTGTTACAAACCAAAAGAAATGAAGGTTCTTTCTGGAACCTTCATGTGGTTGGTTCTTTTGGAAATCAAAAATGGTTCTCCTTTGACATTGCTCTGAAGAAGCAATCATGCACTGTTACTTTTGAGAGTGCTCACCTACATGCCATTTAAAAAAAGTACTAAGTTTATTTTTTTATCAAGGACAAGAGAGCTATCTTTTTGATCAACATTTTTGCTAATGTTAGCACTGGGGTGTTGTACCCTGTTAGCCATTATGGATGGAGTGAGAAGTCACGCAAAAGATTACAATATTTTGCTTGACTTCTCACTATGGTAATTTTAGCTAAATGTATTAATACACAACTTTAGAATTCTGAAATTTACACCGATCATCACTTTTTATTAACAGTATTCTTTAATTAAAAAAAAAAAAAGATAATGCTAATCATGCATTTAAATTATCCTGTCCATCTGAACAGTTTGATTTAACTTAAGCCTACTCTTTTTAATGCTATTGTTATGTATTGCAATATATAAATACTAGTCATTTAGCCCGTTACAATAACGGGCGCTAGAACAGTAGTGCATGAACATTACTAGGAACAGTCTATATTAAATGGCAAGGGACTTTGACCTCATTCTTTTTGTAGGTCGTATTTTTCTTTCTTTCAGCCTTTCTTTTGTTGATGTTTACTTGCTGAGCTGACCGTGCTTCGTGGGCCGTCGCCGTGTATTGTGTGTCTTTAATTTTCTGTGACAGTAATACTGTCTTGTACGGCTCTATTCAATAAGGGCGCGCACAAAAAGACGAGCTTCAAAAGGGCGACCTCAATTGAGCGTGGCGAATAAAGGCGTTCGTAGATAATTTAGTTCAAATGGCTCTGGAATATGTGAAGAGCAACAAAGGTGCAGATCTTTATTTACACACGCCTTTATTCGCCACGCCCAATTCAGAATTTTGAGGCTCGCCTTTTTGTGCGCGCCCTTATTGAAGGATACCGTCTTGTATGTCTGCTGGCTTGTACGTTCGTAATATACCTTTAATTTTCTCTGGTGGTAATACAGGCGTGCGCGTCGGTAATATGCCTTTAATCTCCTCTGACAGTAATACTGGCTTGTATGTGGCTGTAATATGCGTCACTGTATTGTGTACCTTTAATTTCCTCTCGCAGTAATACTGGGTTGTATTTCCGTAAAACTCCTCTAACATTCTCTGACAGTAATATCGCGCATCGCACCGTGACCCGCGCATGCGCACTTCATCAGAAGACACCCACACACGGACACCTGGACGCACACAGGGATTTTATATATAGAGATATACTATGTTTTCTTAAAAAAGATATGTGAAGTTTATATCGTGCATGTTTAAGATTTTAATACACCTGTTTGTATTTGTATTTTTTCAAATAAAAATGGTTATTTAGTAAAAAAAAAAAAAAAAAAAAAAAAATCAAAATCATAGTAATAAACAATTAGGCATAATGTACATTAAAAATAACAAATAAGGAAAATTGAATATGAATAACATAGAACTGAAAGTTATAAAGTACAAATACATTATATAGGGTAAAGAAAATGTTAAATATCCATTAAATTGTATTCCATGATTAGACTTGCCAGTCTTTCAGCAGTTCTTTTCTCTGCTTTAAAAGTATATGATAAAATGATTATTCAAATCACTTAGAAAAACTGAGAAAGAAGTAATTTTACAATTCTCACATTTAAGAATGCATAGTAATAATAATAATTATACAATAAAAGGTCATGTTGTTTGTTTTTTGGGCGGAGTGGTGACTCTGAGGCTAAGAATCTGTGCTGCTATCATGAAGGTTGCCGGTTCGAATCCCCGTCACTGTCGAAAGAGATCCTACTCTGCTGGGCCCTTGAGCAAGACCCTTAACCTGTAATGGCTCCAGGGGCGTGCTGTACAATGGCTGACCCTGCGCTCTGACCCCAAGGGGTATGCGAAAACTAACAAATTCCTAATACAAGAAATTTTATAAAGCGAAATAAAGAACCAAAAAAAAAAAAGCCATATAATCAGTCTTAAGGGAATCGTCAAGGTCAGATATTCTTTGGTATTAACCTGTATGCAAATCACACCAGAACCTCTATGAGTACATGTAAAATACATAAATAAATAAATGATCAGATGTTTCAATAGCATTACAAAATGCACAGCTATTGTATTCATAACCAAAATCTGTCTATAAATACATGCCCCAAAAGGTAAAAATATTGTTTACATTTTTAGAAAGAATTTCTAAAGTTTTTGGAGAATGAGGATATTTGAAATATTTCATTTTTAAATGATGTGTAGTGTTCTGTGGATAAAAAATATTGTGATATGAAATTTATAATTTGAATAGGTTAAGTTAGATATCAAAGTATTACCTTCATTATCAACATCATAACAGATTGTTCAAAGAACTCTGTATGACTCTGAAAGAATGTGATTGAATTATTGAAGAAGAAAGGAGAAATACTGCAACAGAATTTTATAAAGATTCTCCATAGCATTCTTACAAGTAGAAAAAGAGATGCAGTCCTAAACTTAATATTTCTTAACTGGCATGTAGGTAAGCACTCTTCAAAGTAACAGTGCTTGAGTGGCTCTTCAGAGCAATGTCAAAGGGGAACCATTTTGATTCCCAAAAGAAACAACCACATGAAGTTTTCTTTAGGTCTGTAACGGGCTCCATAAGTCATAATAATAGATAAATGTCTACGCGTGGAAGTGTGTATTTCTGTCTGTCTGTCCGGCCGGCCCAGAATTGAGAGGCTACAGCATGAAGCTCAAAGAGCCGGCAAGGTGGTTCCAAGTTAACGAGTCAGAAGAAGAAAGAAGTATGAGGCTACAGCATGAAGCTGAAAGAAAGCGACTCCATCACCAAAGTGAAACCGCAGAGGAACGACAAACGAACTAGAAACTCGCTTAGCCACTGATAGACAAGGGGAGCGAGTACGTCTGCAAAACTAAACTGCTGGCTTTGCATTTCTATTTTTTTTTTTTTTTTCCTGAAGATTTCAATGGTTTCTAGGAGCCCGGGCTTTTTACAGCACAGGCCTACACAACTATCCATCCATCTATCTGTTGTCCAACCCGCTATATCCTAACTACAGGGTCATGGAGGTCTTCTGGAGCCAATCCCAGACAACACAGGGTGCAAGGTAGGAAACAAACCCCAGGCAGAGCACCAGCCCACTGCAGGGCACACACACACACACACCAAGCACACAGCAAGTAGATAGATAGATAGACACTTTATTAATCCCAAGGGGAAATTCACAAAAAAATTCACTAGGGTCAATTTAGGACCGCCAGTGCACCTAACCTGCATGTCTTTGGATGGTGGGAGCAAACCCACGCAGACACAGGGAGAACATGCAGACTCCACACAGGGAGGACCCGGGAAGCAAACCCAGGTCTCCTTACTGCGAGGCAGCAGCACTACCAGTGCACCACCGTGCCGCCCACTTACACAACTAGTATAGACCTATAGATATAGAAAGGTTGGTAGATAGATAGATGTTGTTTTCAGCTTAAGATAAGTCTGTTATTCTAAGTTGGAGTATTGTGTGATACAACAGTGTCGTACAACAGTTTCCCGTATAATAAAATCAAGCAGTCATTGCATGTGTGGACACTTTTTGTGACTGAAGACAGAGAAGAAAATTAAAATTAGTAAAAACCTTTTATTGATACATACCAGGCAAGGGTAAAATGACAGAGAAATACAGTCCTAGGACACCGCACTTCATCTGCCTCGAGCACAGATATCCTTGTTCTTTTATAGCTTTTCTAGTCTCCTGATCGTTGACCACGTAAGCAATAAAAATAGCGTCCTGACTCATTTTGTATTATTCCAATTGGTAAAGTCTTTACCCTAAAGGTATATTTTCTTGTCACACACATCATTGAAAGGAAAAATACAGAAAGTATATATGCTTTTTGTCACGTACGCAAAACACAAACAAGTTTGATCATTCTGTCCTATTTTCTGTACTTACACACATACGTTTTGTTCAATTACATCATTTTATGTTTTTACACATGCAAGGGAAATGCGACAAAGTCCTGAATATGATGGCTTTAATAGACCTGCCATTGCTGTGACCAAACATTATGGTGCATCTTATTCACATCAGACATGGGGAGAACATGCAAGCTCCACGCAGGGAGGACAAAGGAAGTGAACCCGGGTCTCCTAACTGCGAGGCAGCAGTGCTACCACTGCGCCACCGTGCCGCCCGCTTACACAGCTAGTATAGACATATAGATAGGTAGATAGATGTTGTTTTCATCTTAAGATGAGTCTGTTATTCCAAGTTGGAGTATTGTGTGATACAACAGTGTCATACAACAGTTTCCCGTATAGTAAAATCAAGCAGTCATTGCATGCAAGGGAAATGCAACAAAGTCTTGAATATGACGGCTTTAATAGACCTGCCATTGCTGTGACCAAACATTATGGTGCCCTGAAATGGTGCAACTTAATCACATCTGAATTGTTTGGTTTTAAACTTTGGAGCAGAGGAGGGAATCAACAAAAAATTGTCTGTTTGTCCAAAACATTAAGGGGGGGGGGGGTTGGCACAGTATTTTATACTGTATAATGTAACTCAAAAGCCTGATGTCAAAATGCATTGATCAACAAAGCCTTTTATTTGAAGCATCTTATGGAGAATCCCAGATATGGACTGTGTGAGAGAGGCTTTTTGTGTCAGGCATTTGTATTTGGTTATCAACAACTTGCATGTCACCTCGCACAGTATGAGAAATGCCTTTCAAAAATAAACTCCTACCCTGCACTTTATATACTTTAGCAGAATGTTGTTGTTTACAAATCATTTCTGGTTGTGAAAGGCCATCTGACATTGAAGTGACACAATCTCAGTTGGTGGTGTCTATTGAGCGACAGGTTATTGGTAGCTGGACAAAAGTGTGCACTGTAGGTAGGTAGATAGGTAGACTTTTTAATTTGTTTGCAACTAGAAAGTACAAAAACATAAAGCTTTGTTCTACAGATAGAAGAAAGTGAGCAAAGACAGCACAGCTGAGGATCAGTGTTATCACAAGGGCACCTGCTCAAGATTAGTACAACTACCTTAAACAGTACACATAATAATAATTCGGAGTTTACATTTACTTATTTGGCTAACACCTTTATCCAAGGTGGCTTACAACATTTATGATACAGTTGGTGACATTTCTTTTTGGTTTTCCAGTTGAAGCACAGGCAGATCATGTGACTTGCTCAGGGTCACACAGATTTGAACCCACAATCTCAGCGTGTGAAGTATAAAGCCTGGTTGTGTTTACCAGCATCACTACACGTAACGGATTTCAAAATGTGTATAGCTCTGGAAATAAAGAGTTTTCACATATTTTGCTGTGTGCCCTCGGGAACCTAAATCTGCAGCCTCATAGCAGCAGCTGAAATTCAGGAAAAAGAGGATGGCGTCTGTGTGACAGAATCAAGTCACCACTCTTTCTGTCCTGTTTGTGATTCAGCTCGGTGACGGAGGTCTACTGCGAGCCAACCATTTTACTCCAAAGAGCATGTTAAAGTCCTTTTCAGTTGCCTTTGCGATCTTTCTGTAAAATTTTGTTTATTAATTTTTTATATCATTAAAATGTATCTAAATGTTTTTGGTGTGATTTTTTTCAGATGAAGTTGTTTCATGATACCCTTCTCTGTTCACAGAAAAAAATAAAAACAAGAGTCCACCATATCGAGACTTCTCACGGCTGCCTTCTAAGACCGTGAATGTGAAGAGCTGATCATTGAAGAAGACACGGTCAAAGTGAAAAGAAATAAAAGGAATAAAGCATGTGACATGGCAGATCGCATAGAATACCTGGTAGTTCAGATCAAGGAAGAGCATGGCGAAGGAGAGACCTCCTGCCTTAACCATCAGGAGCTCGGCCCTGAGCAAAGGGGCTTTGACATGGCTACAGATGTGGAAGACAAGGACTTTCAGAAGGGGCTTTTCCATATTAAAGAAGAAGATGGTGGAAAAGTGCCGATCCCCTTTGAAATTACAGGTCACGGAAGTGCAGATTCTACTCTGGCCCATGAGGCTGTGGGGAGTGATGCCATTGGGGATCAGAGTCCAGAAATAAAAAAGGAGAGGAGTGTTTTAGGGTCTCCAGAGCCTCGGTGCCTTTCTGTCCAGCCCAAGCCTGAAGTGCTGGAACTTGAACATGAGGTGGATATGAAAATATCAAACAAAAAAGAAGATGATGAAGAACCGTCATATTTAAGGCTGCCTGAACAATGTGAGTATTTAATGTTTAAAAAATATAAATATTTTTCTGTGTGTTGAGAATCATTGGCTTTGCAGCATTATTTCTGTTCTGCCATTGGTATTGGGACCGTGGTGGTCGAAGTCAGAAAAAGTGAAATGTGTCTGTTTTGGTTTGCTTCTACAAATCAATGGAAGTACAGTGGGGCAAAAAAGTATTTAACCAGCCACCAGTTGTGTAAGTTCTCCCACTTAAAAAGATGAGAGAGGCCTGTAATTTTCATCATAGGTATACCTCAACTATGAGAGACAAAATGAGAAAAACAAAATCCAGAAAATCACATTGTCTGATTTTTGAAGAATTTGTTTGCAAATTATGGTGGAAAAAAAGTATTTGGTCAATAACAAAAGTTCATCTCAATAATTTGGTATATACCCTTTGTTGGCAATGACAGAGGTCAAACGTTTTCTGTAAGTCTTCACAAGGTTTTCACACACTGTTGCTGTTATTTTGGCCCATTCCTCCATGCAGATCTCCTCTAGAGCAGTGATGTTTTGGAGCTGTCGCTGGGCAACACGGACTTTCAACTCCCTCCAAAGATTTTCTATGGGGTTGAGATCTGGAGACTGGCTAGGCCACTCCAGGACCTTGAAATGCTTCTTACGAAGCCACTCCTTCGTTACCTGGGCGGTGTGTTTGGGATCATTGTCATGCTGAAAGATCCAGCCACGTTTCATCTTCAATGCCCTTGCTGATGGAAGGACGTTTTCACTCAAAATCTGACGATACATGGCCACATTCATTCTTTCCTTTACACGGATTAATCGTCCTGGTCCCTTTGCAGAAAAACTGCCCCAAAGCATGATGTTTCCACCCCCATGCTTTACAGTAGGTATGGTGTTCTTTGGATGCAACTCAGCATTCTTTCTCCTCCAAACACGCCGAGTACAGTTTTTACCAAAAAGTTCTATTTTGGTTTCATTCCTCTTCTGGATCATCCAAATGCTCTCTAGCAAATTTCAGACGGGCCTGCACTTGTACTGGCTTAAGCAGGGGGACATGTCTGGCACTGCAGGATTTGAGTCCCTGGCGGCGTAGTGTGTTACTGATGGTAGCCTTTGTTACTTTGGTCCCAGCTCTCTGCAGGTCATTCACTAGGTCCCCCCGTGTGGTTCTGGGATTTTTGCTCACCATTCTTGTGATCATTTTGACCCCACGGGGTGAGATCTTGCGTGGAGCCCCAGATCAAGGGAGATTATCAGTGGTCTTGTATGTCTTCCATTTTCTAATAATTGCTCCCACAGTTGATTTCTTCACACCAAGCTGCTTACCTATTGCAGATTCAGTCTTCCCAGCCTGGTGCAGGTCTACAATTTTGTTTCTGGTGTCCTTTGACAGCTCTTTGGTCTTGGCCATAGTGGAGTTTGGAGTGTGACTGTTTGAGGTTGTGGACAGGTGTCTTTTATATTGATGACAAGTTCAAACAGGTGCCATTAATACAGGTGACAAGTGGAGGACAGAGGAGCCTCTTACAGAAGAAGTTACAGGTCTTGCTTGTTTGTAGGTGACCAAATACTCATTTTCCACCATAATTTGCAAATATATTCTTTAAAAATCAGACAATGTGATTTTCTGTTTCTCATTTTGTCTCTCATAGTTGAGGTATACCTATGATGAAAATTACAGGCCTCTCTCATCTTTTTAAGTGGGAGAAGTTGCACAATTGGTAGCTAACTAAATACTTTTTTGCCCCACTGTAAACAAGAAATGTCAGTACAGTGGGAACCTCTACATTTGTGGAAAATGCTTTTCTTTTCACCTTTGCCGTAAAACTTATGATCTGTGCTATATGAGGGCATATTTTCCAAACTGTAGTATTACAGTATCTTAATTCTTTATATAACATTCATATAGCACTTTTCTCACTACACAAAGTGCTTTAAATTGGGGGGTTAGGGGGGGGAACAGCACTTCAACCACCACTAATGTGCAGCATCCTCCTGGAGAATGCAAGGGCAGCCATTTTTGCACAAGTACGCTCACCACACATTAGCTGGTGAAGGGGTGAAGAGACCGGGGATGATTAGGGAGCCAGAATGACTAGGCCATGGTGGGCAATTTAGCCTGCACATCAGGATACACCCTACTCTTTACAAAGGATGCACAGGGATCTTTTATGACCACTGAGAGTCAGGATGTTGATTTTTACATCTCATCTCAAGTATGCCGCCATTTTTACAGCACAGCGTACCTGTCACTACACTGGGGCGTTGGGATCCACACACAGACCAAAGACCTCCCAAACACCTCCTCCAGCAGAAACTCAAACTTTTCCTTGGTGGTCTTCCATCCAAGAACCTGCTTCGCTTCAAGAAATATTCAGACCCCTTAATTTTCTGCACTCTTTATTGTGTTGTAAATTCTGGATACGTTTTCCAGTTTTGTCCATCACGTTGTAATCTGTAATGATCACATGAAAGGTTTACAAATTTTAACAAAAATCTAGATCTAAAAATCTCTCATTACTTGCTTCAGTACTTTGCAGAAGCCCCTCTGGCTGCAATTCCAGCTTGGAGTCTTCTTGGGGAAAATCTCTGCAATGTTTGCAAATACGGATTTGGGTTTTCTTCAAGGACCTACCTATTTTTGACTGCATTCATCCTTCCCTCAGTTCTACCCAGTCGCCATGTCCCTTCACCCCCATTGCATGATGCCACCACTATCATGCTTCACTTTAGGGCAGGTGATGAGCAGTGCCTTCACCGGACATAGTGCTTGGAGTTCTCCTCAAAGAGCCCAATTTGTGTTTAATCCGACCAGAGAATCTTTCTCCTCACGCTCTGAGTCATTTAAACTCTTCTATACATTTTACTCAAGACTGTCTACTGTCTAGCCACTCTTCCATAAATGCCTGACTGAAGGAGTCCTGCCTGAGATGGCCAGGTTCTTCCATATCTGCAGAGGACTTCTTGCACCTCCAGAATATGATACTGCCACAACCATGTTTCTCTGTGAGGATGATATTAGGCAGATGAAGAGCAGTGCCTGGTAATCATCAGACATAGTTGGAGTTCTTCCAAAAGAACCCAATTTTTGTCCCATCAGACCAGAGAATCTTTCTCTTCATACATTTTACTCAAGACCGTCTAATGTCTAGCCACTCTGCCATAAATGCCTGACTGAAGGAGTCCTGCCTGAGATGGCCAGGTTCTTCCATATCTGCAGAGGACTTCCTGCACCTCCAGAATATGATACTGCCACCACTATGCTTCACTGTAGGGATGATATCAGGCAAGTGATGAACGGAGCCTGGTAATCATCAGATATAGTTGTAGTTGTGCCCAAAGAGTTACATTTTTGTCTCATCAGACCAGTGAATCCTTCTGACAGGATCTCCCATCTCTGTTCAAACTGGACTCTTGTTCATGATGTCCATTCACTGCAGTTTGGCACAGGTGGACTCCAGTCAAGTTTTAGACACATCTCAAGGAGAATTTAAGCAAACAATCTGAAGCGTCACAGCAAAGGGTCTGCATACTAATATCAATGAGAGGTTACAGTTTTTGAGTTTTAATTTATTTTCACTTTGTCATCATGGGTTGTTAAGTACCAGTGTACAGGTCGGCCATGACATCCAGCAACTTTGCAGGGATCCTGTGAATTCTCAGGATGCCCCACATGGCAGTATGATCAAATGAGTCAAACGCTTTACAAAAATCAACAAAGGCTGCAAACAAACTCTACTGATGTTCATGTATGCACTCAATGAGAAGAACCCTCAGTGCCAGGGATGCTGTCAATGGTAGACTTCTTAGGTGTAAAACCAGACTGCTCCAGTTGCTGGTAGGTGAGCAAGTGATCCCAAATCCTATTCAGGATGACCCTAGCAAGGACCTTACCCGGCAATGAGAGCAAGTGTTATCCCCCTGTAGTTGCCGTAATCCAGGCGATCACCCTTCCCTTTCCAGATAGGGACTACAAATCCCATTTTTCCAGTCAGTTGGGATGATGCACGTCTCCCATATGGAAGTAAAGATTGCTGTGCAGAGTGAAGGCAAAGCCTCTGTGGATTTTTCCAAGTTAATTTGAGTGTTTTCCTGGGGTGTGTATTTGCTCCTGTTCTGTTCAGTGCTTGCATGGACTTTGTGTTGGGCAGGGTTGTGGGGTCCAGCAGTTGTGGGGCATTGTGATGATGCGGGTTCACTCCATGCTCCAATCGTCCTTCCGGGAGCCCTGAACCTGACACCGTCTGTAATGTCACTGATGAGCTTGGCAATGAGGCACAGCAAAGCAAGGGGATGGTGCAAAAAGTGCAAAGTGCTTTTATTAAAAACAACAAAAATCAAAACCGTGTCCAAATATATACAGTGGGGCAAAAAAGTATTTAGTCAGCCACCAATTGTGCAAGTTCTCCCACTTAAAAAGATGAGAGAGGCCTGTAATTTTCATCATAGGTATACCTCAACTATGAGAGACAAAAATGAGAAAAAAACCCCCCCAGAAAATCACATTGTCTGATTTTTAAAGAATTTATTTGCAAATTATGGTGGAAAAATAAGTATTTGGTCACCTACAAACAAGCAAGATTTCTGGCTCTCCCAGACCTGTAACTTCTTGTGTAAGAGGCTCCTCTGTCCTCCACTCGTCACCTGTATTAATGGCACCTGTTTGAACTCGTTATCAACATAAAAGACACCTGTCCACAACCTCAAACAGTCACACTCCAAACTCCACTATGGCCAAGACCAAAGAGCTGTCAAAGGACACCAGAAACAAAATTGTAGACCTGCACCAGGCTGCAAAGACTGAATCTGCAATAGGTAAGCAGCTTGGTGTGAAGAAATCAACTGTGGGAGCAATTATTAGAAAATGGAAGACATACAAGACCACTGATAATCTCCCTTGATCTGGGGCTCCATGCAAGATCTCACCCCGTGGAGTCAAAATGATCACAAGAATGGTGAGCAAAAATCCCAGAACCACACGGGGGGACCTAGTGAATGACCTGCAGAGAGCTGGGACCAAAGTAACAAAGGCTACCATCAGTAACACACTACGCCGCCAGGGACTCAAATCCTGCAGTGCCAGACGTGTCCCCCTGCTTAAGCCAGTACATGTGCAGGCCCGTCTGAAGTTTGCTAGAGAGCATTTGGATGATCCAGAAGAGGACTGGGAGAATGTCATATGGTCAGATAAAAAACTGTACTCATTGTGTTTGGAGGAAAAAGAATGCTGAGTTGCATCCAAAGAACACCATACCTACTGTAAAGCATGGGGGTGGACACATCGTGCTTTGGGGCTGTTTTTCTGCAAAGGGACCAGGACGACTGATCTGTGTAAAGGAAAGAATGAATGGGGCCATGTATCGTCAGATTTTGACTGAAAACCTCCTTCCATCAGCAAGGGCATTGAAGATGAAACGTGGCTGGGTCTTTCAGCATGACAATGATCCCAAACACATCGCCTGGGTAATGAAGGAGTGGCTTCGTAAGAAGCATTTCAAGGTCCTGGAGTGGCCTAGCCAGTCTCCAGATCTCAGCCCCATAGACAATCTTTGGAGGGAGTTGAAAGTCCATGTTGCCCAGCGACAGCCCCAAAACATCACTGCTCTAGAGGAGATCTGCATGGAGGAATGGGCCAAAATACCAGCAACAGTGTGTGAAAACCTTGTGAAGACTTACAGAAAACGTTTGACCTCTGTCATTGCCAACAAAGGGTATATAACAAAGTATTGAGATGAACTTTTGTTATTGACCAAATACTTTTTTTCCACCATAATTTGCAAATAAATTCTTTAAAAATCAGACAATGTGATTTTCTGGATTTTTTTTTCTCATTTTATCTCTTATAGTTGAGGTATACCTATGATGAAAATTACAGGCCTCTCTCATCTTTTTAAGTGGGAGAACTTACACAACTGGTGGCTGGTTAAATACTTTTTTGCCCCACTGTAGTGCAGCGTATTCAAAAGTCTTCAAATAAATAATCCATTAAAACGGGTGAAAGGTGGATGTTAAAATCCAATAGAAAAAAAACATCCTTTAAAAACAACAAAGTTAAAACAATGGCTGGAAGCAGTCTCTTAAAATCCAAAGCACGGTGCCTTCTTCTTTCTACCTGGCTGCTCTCCTGCTTCGCAACAGGGGAGTCGCCCTACCTGCAGGTGCAGCTGCCTTCCACACTGGTCCGGACAGAGACTTGGGTTCTTTCCCCAGTGGTCAAGGCGCTCATGCTGGGGCTAAACTAGCCCAAAACCTCCACGACTGCCACTGCCTATCGACGGCCAGTTGTCTTCAATACCGGTCACTCCAGCTCCGTGATCGCTCAGCTGGAGCGACCGCTTTCTTTAGCCCCACCGAGTGTTGGCCAAACACTCCTCTGCAGGGGCTCACCTCCCAGCTGCCTGCCTTTGCTCCATCGAGCCTGCTCTCTCTCTCTCGCACCGGCTATCCTCTCCCTGTTTCCTGCCACCTTCTTCCCTGCAACCTCTCTCTTTCTTTTCTTTTTCCTCCCTAGTAGCCGCCTCACGCTTCTATATATCACGGGGACATGGATCAGCTGTGGCAATCAGCAGCTTGTGGGAACAATTACGGATGCAGACAACTCCTCACCTGTGCACTTAAGCAAGGTTCGCCCGCATCACGAATTCCCCGGGAACCGATCCACCACCCACACCGTGCACCCTCGTTAAGCCACGAGTGCAGCGATTATTTATTTAAAAAGTGGCCCTGTTAACTTGAGCTGTGGACCCGCTACACCACAGGCATCTGTTTGTGAAGAGAGATTCACTGATCTTGACTTTGATCTTCATGGAGGCTCTGATCAGGGCTCTTGAGAGACTGAGTGAGGAGTCTGAGGGTCTGGGCTTGTGAGTGTCCTGATAAAGACCAAGAGCCAAGCCTTTAATGACCTCTTAGGCACAGCCAGCAGTAGTGCGTCAGTTTGCGGAGAGAGTGTCGACCTTGTCGGGAGGTTTACTTACCTTGGCAGTGATAATCATGTCTACGGTGACTCTTTCTATGAAGTCAGTAGACAGATAGTGAGAGCATGGTGGGGGTTGTAAGGTCTTTGTAAAGGGGTGTGTGGCGCTCCCGATATCTCTGCAAAAGGACGAAGGTTTCAAGTCTTTAGAGTCCTGGTGCCTCCTGTCTTGCTATATGGTTGTGAGACGTGGGCGCTATCCAATGACCTGAGATGAAGTCTGGACTCCTTCAGTACTGTCTCTCTGGAAAATCCTTGGGTACTGCTGGTTTGACTTTGTGTTGCTCATGAAGTCCCGAATGAGGCACATTATCTGCATTGTGAGGGAGCGTCAGTTATTGCCCTACGGCCATGTGGATCAATTACCCAAAGGTGATCCAGCTCACAGGATCGTCATTTTTGAGGACCTTAGTGACTGGACCAGGCCAAGGGAATGCCCATGTATCACCTGGTTGCAGCAGAAAGTTGGTGGGACTGGACTGCATGTCTGATGGGGGGGTTGCCAACCAGGTTCACAAACTGTCCCTTTGAAGTCGGTAGATGGATTGGGAGAGCATGTGGAGTCAAGAGGTCTCTGGAAAGGGTTGTGTGGTGCTCCCAATATCTCTGCAAAAGGTCAAAGGTCTTTAGAGTCTTTAAAGTCCTGGTGCTTCCTGTCTTGCTATATGGTTGCGAGACATGGACGCTATCCAGTGACCTGAGATGAAGACTGTACTCCTTCAGTAGATAGATAGATAGATACTTTATTAATCCCAAGGGGAAATTCACATTCTCCAGCAGCAGCATACTGATAAAAAAAAACAATATTAAATTAAAGATTGATAACAATGCAGGTATAACAGACAATAATTTTGTATAATGTTGAATGTTAACGTTTACCCCCCCCCCCGGGTGGAATTGAAGAGTCGCCTAGTTTGGGGGAGGAACGATCTCCTCAGTCTGTCAGTGGAGCAGGACAGTGACAGCAGTCTGTCGCTGAAGCTGCTCTTCTGTCTGGAGATGATCCTGTTTAGTGGATGCAGTGGATTCTCCATAATTGATAGGAGCCTTTTGAGCGCCCTTCGCTCTGCCATGGACGTCAAACTGTCCAGCTCCATGCCAACAATAGAGCCTGCCTTCCTCACCAGTTTGTCCAGGTGTGAGGCGTCTTTCTTCTTAATGCTGCCTCCCCAGCACACCACCGCATAGAAGAGGGCGCTCGCCACAACCGTCTGATAGAACATCTGCAGCATCTTATTGCAGATGTTGAAGGACGCCAGCCTTCTAAGGAAGTATAGTCGGCTCTGTCCTCTCTTGCACAGAGAATCAGTATTGGCAGTCCAGTCTAATTTATCATCCAGCTGCACTCCCAGATATTTATAGGTCTGCACCTTCTGCACACAGTCACTTCTGATGATCACGGGGTCCATGAGGGGGTCTGGGCATCCTAAAATCCACCACCAGCTGCTTGGTTTTGCTGGTGTTCAGGCGTAAGTGGTTTGAGTCGCACCATTTAACAAAGTCATTGATTAGGTCCCTATACTCCTCCTCCAGCCCACTCCTGATGCAGCCCACGATAGCAGTGTCATCAGCAAACTTCTGCACGTGGCAGGACTCCGAGTTGTATTGGAAGTCCGATGTACTGTGTCTCTTCAGAGAATCCTTGGGTCCCGTTGGTTTGACTTTGTGTTGCTCACAGAGTCTCAAATGAAGCACATTACCTGCATTGTGAGGGAGCATCAGTTACAGCACTATGGCCATGTGGCACGATTCCCCGAGGGTGATCTGGGTCACCGGATTGTCATTGTTGAGGACCTGAGCAGCTGGAAAAGGCCAAGGGGTCGCATTGTAACACCAGGCTGTGGCCGATACTGTAGATGGTCATTTCCAGAGGGTGGGACTGGACTGCGTGTCTGCATGGGGGAGGTTGTCAACCGGGATCCCAAGCTGTTTTGTCAAGTGGTGGGTGCGGATGTACCAGGGGATGCTCCTCAACCTAATCTGACCTAACCTGGTTATTATAGACTAATAGACAAAAATGGCAAATTTATCCATTTAAAATTAAATCTGCTACATATTGTGTAGAAACTGAAGGGGTCAGAATACTTTTTGACTCCACTGTGTGGAGTACTTCCACCTGTACAGAATCATCAGTCATGGTGTGCCAGCTAGGCGTCTGGGGCTTCAGCCACTAAGATACATTTCACTCAAGCCTTCACTATGTAGAGACTGTCTCTTAAACCTATGTGATAACATTTCTGCTGTCTAGACTTGTGGATTGTCAGCCATAGGGTTATTTGTAGCATAACATAGATAAGAAACCTTTATGCTATGGCAATGGGCAACACCTAATGTCATTTTGCCACCTTTGTATGATTGCCCTTCAGTAATGCCCACTTTATTAGGTTCTGCCCATGCATGTTCATTATTCTACTAGTAGCCAACACCATTTTTATGGCTTTGTCCGGTATGATTTTCAGCCACGCACCCTTATTGCTAATCCTCCACCCGGTTTTTGGCTTCGGCTTTCATGGGGTCATTTTACATTGGTGGAGTTGGTTACATGTACAGTGAGATGCAAAAGTTTGGTCCCCCTTGTTTAAACTGTCTGTTAATGTGAATAGTTAAGTGAGCAGAAGATGAACTGATCACCGAAAGGCATAAAGTTAAAGATGACACATTTCTTGAATATTTTAAGAAAGATTGCATTTTTATTTCCATCAGTCACAAAATACCAAAAAAAAATTAAAAGGGTTTGAAGCAAAAGTTTAGGCACCCGACATGGTCAGTACTTACTAAGACCCCCTTAATTAAGTAAAACACTCTTTGTAGTCAACTAAGAGTCTCTCAGTTCTTTCATGTATTTTCAGTATTTTCACCCATTCATCTTGCATGCACTGCCCTATCTTTTGAGACCTTGGCACAGATGTTCAATGATGTTTAGGTCAGGGGACTGTGAGGGCCATGACAAAACTGCCATCTTACACTTCTTGAGGTATTCCATTGTAGATTTGAAGGAGTGTTTTGGATCATTATCTTGTTGTAGGACCCATCCTCTTTTTAACTTCAACTTTTTTTTTTTTTTTTTTTTTTTTTACAAATGCTGTGATGTTTGTTTCCACAATTTGCTAGTTTATTTATTTATTTGAATCCATTCTGCCACAGAATGCAACACAAGTCCAAAGCTGATCAATCCTCTGCCAAGCTAAATAGTCAGAGACGTGTTCTTTTTTCAGGAATTTGGCCCCTTTTTTTCTCCAAACATACCTTTACATATTGTGGCCAAAAAGTTCAATTTTGACTCCATCAGTCCACAGGTGCTGAATTTTGTGGCTGGGACACAGTAAAAGGTTTTCTTGTGCTGACTCTACTGTGAAGGTCATATTTGTTTAGGTGTCACTGCACAGTAGAACAGCACACCACCACTTCTGGGGCCTCATGTATAATGCCATGCAAAGAATTCACACTAAAACATGGCGTACAGACAATAACAGAAATGTGCGTATGCACAAAAAAGTCCAGATGCATAAATCTGTGTGTTTGCCAACTTCCACGTTCTTTTGCTCCATAAATCCCGGTCAGCGTGAAAGTAACGCACGTGCACATGCCTGCTGCCCCACCCCAAACTCCTCCCAGAATTACTCCTCTCTGAATATACAAATCAATATAAATAGCCATTAAGCTCAGCGTTCTGTAAAGAGGCAATGGCAAAAGTACGGGGGGAAATAGAAGATTTTCAGTGAATACCAAGTGGAGGCAAAGAAAAATGTACTATTTGTTGTTTTAAACAACAAAAGGAAGTTGATCGAGTGACAGAGTGTCGGTGACACTCAAGCTCAAGTTCACAAAGTCGCACAGTGCCCGAAGTAAAAAAACGTTGTCAGATATCAAAGTTGCTGTGAAAAGGTGAGTCGTATCCCACTGTCTGAGTGTCAAATGAAAGCTTATTAGGGTACAGAGAAAAAAAAAAAAAATAGGGACACAGTGGGGGAAAAAAGCTTGAAATGTCAACTTTAATCTCGAAATTTCCACTTTAATCACGTAGTTTATTTTGTCATTAAAGTAGAACATCATAAATGTCATCTTAAAATCGTTTCATTTACTATTTTCTCAAATCCCATCGTAACTAAAGTAGCACGCTAAATGCTTTGTTTTGTATGTGTTCTTCTATGTGCTCTATGTGTGTGAATCACTATGTGCTTCTTAAACGGGCTTTCTCTTCCTCCGACTGGACACAGAATCCATTACATTTGTGATATTACAGCTCTCTGAATAATTAAAATACTGACATGTATACTTGATATCATTTTCATGATGATAGGAGTTAAAGCATATTATTAAACATGGGAACACGGTGGTGCAGTGATAGTGTCGAGCTGGCTCCCTGTCCAGAGATTGTTCCTGCCTCACGCAAGATGCTTGCTGCGCCATGCACGACCTTCAATGAAATAATTTATTGCAGCAGTACTGTCTTTCAAACCTACTAACCCCCAATTCCTGTCCTTCCTTTTCTTTCTCCAAGTAACCAATCTCCACACAATCAGCTCTGTAATAAGACGTTAAGCCATCTGTAAGCTTTGAACGCCGATTCTTCAAAACTTTTAAGGAACATTGAGATATCTTCGTAGTAGGTGTTTAATTATTTTATTCATCTATCTTTCCAGTGTTGCGCCAGCCCCAGCAAAAATACAACGCAAGGCAGGAACAATTGGGGCACCAGCTCGTCACTAGCGCTGCGACACCATGTCCTTACATGTTTAATTATTAACAATATAGATTATTTAAATGATGTTAACATTTTATCTGTATAATATAATAAACATTTTGCTGCATTTCATCTTAAAAAATGATTTCATCATCACGTGTAAATACACGCTTTATAAAGTGGCTCAGGTTGTGCAATATTATAACTATCACAAGTTTACAGTGAGGTAATTGTACTTATGAGTACAAACAGTTCTACAAGGAGCACTTGATGGACTGATTGAGTGCGTTTAGAGCTCTTGGGATGAAACTGTTTCTGAACCACAAGGTCCGTACAGGAAAGGCTCTGAAGCATTTGTCGTACGAGAGCAGTTCAAATAGCGAATGGCTGAGGCAGCGTGTGCTTGATGCTGCATTCCAATGATTCTCTTTCCGATCAGCTGCTGTAGAGCTGTGATTCACACTCAGATACAGTGATATAAATACTCTGAGTGGTGCAGTGAGAGTAATATGGAAAAAGATGATCCGCTGTGGCAAACCCTACTGGGAACAGCTGAAAGAAGAAGAAGAAGAAAAGGTGCAGTGAGAGGAACAACGCTAAAGCAGTTATGGTATTTGGAATAGTTTGGCCATTCCGTGGACCATTATATTGGCACACGTTAATTACAATCAGATGCCTTAAACTAATAAACAATATGTGGTTAATTTCAGTGTATTTATAAAGCCACATCAGGGATATGGATCTAAAACAAAAAGGGAAACCACACTGGAACAAAAGCACTGCTTTGATGCTGGGTGCTGCCAGTCTGCAAAACCGAGTGGAGAACTTACGTACGCCAAGCATTTAGCTGGCATTTTTATTTTAGTTTAGTTTTAATACATCACGATTTGAGTGTGGAAACGGGAGTATGCAACATTTTTGTGCGTACGCAACATTTATACATGAGGCCTCAAGTCTTTTGCAGTCAAATGGGGGGTTTTATTTGCCTTTCTAAAATTCCAACAAGCAGTTCTTTCAGAAAGTTTTCTTGGTCTTCCAGACCTCAACTTGACCTCCACCATTCCTGTTAACTGTCATTTCTTAATAACATTACAAACTGAGGAAACGGCAACCTGAAAACACATTATCATCTTCTTGTAGCTGCCTCCTGCTTTGTGAGCATCAATTATTTTATTTGTCAGAGTGCTAGGCCGCTGTTTAGAGTAGCCCATGGCTGCAGATTGTTGGGACAAAGTTTGAATGTTCCGAGAATTTATACAGCTGTGCATCACCTGGAGTGTCCTAACGATGACTGTGAACAAGCCATAGTCCTAATGAGTTAATTATGGTCTGAGACCACCTTGGGAAAGTTATGTGAGGCCTCCAATATCTTTGGGTGCTCAGATTTTTGCATGGTTCTCCTTTCCTTTTTTTACTGTATAATTGTACAAAACAAAAGCAAAACACTAAACTTGCATCAAATGCTGAAAAGAAATGTATCCTCTTTTAACTTTATTCCTTTGTGGTGATCAGTTCATCTTCTGCTCACTTAACTATTCAGAGTAATGGACATTTTAAGCAAGTATCTCATTGACTGTCTAAGGCTCAATTCAACTCAGTACTTAACCCATATTGGTGGTTTAGATTACAATATATTTAAATAATACCTTATACATAATCACATAGTAAAGTAAGTGCTTAATCATATTATACATTCTAATTTTGTTCATACTGTATTCTAATTATGTGTGTGTGATTGTACTGTAGGTAAAAATATCCAGTAAATACTCCTGTAGATATATTTCCATACAAGGGAAACAAGTCAATTGAGCTTTTCAGTCTATGCAAGAAAATCATTGTAATCCTTCATATGGACACATCTATCATCAGAAGAAATTTAAATAAAATGTAGTTCCAAATTATGAAAATTTTGCAAATTCCAAAAATTTCACCCAGCTGTCAGAACCCTTTTTACATGGGATGACTGAATGCAGAATAGTATTTTGAGTCTTAATTTTAAATGCTGAACATGCAATTAGTCGTATTACTCTCATTTTAAAAAATTAGCTCAGCAGTTGTATTATTTTGATCTGATAATAGAAAATGACATGCAAAAAAAAAATGGTAGATCAGGCCTGGACACTATAAAACACAGTTCTCTAAGTCAGCCTCCGGTTCTTTCAAACTGTGGCAGAGATTGAGGCGCTTAAAAACACCATCATGCACTGTCCTCTTTCTGTCGAGACCACGTTGTGTGATTCAAGATGACAAGAAGATCAGTCCAAGCCTAATAATTTACATGCTGGATCATTAACCCTTTCCCTATATAATATATATATAATATAAAATAGCAGGGCCTCTAGCACTGACCACTGTAGATCATCTGCCAATTCTGATCTGGTTCCTCACACAATCACCCTCTGCTTCTTCAGTCTGAGCCAATTCTGCACTCATCTACCCACAATACCCTGAACTCCCATTTCTTTTAGTTTGATAACTAACCTATCAAGTGGCACCTTATTTAATGCAGGGCAGGTTGAACCTGAACACAATTGCCAAAACAAAATAACAAAAAATAAACTAGACAATGACTTAAGGAGTGCAAGGTGCCCCGACTTAAATCTGTCAGTAGACTTGAAGAGTGAAGTCCATCACTGCTCACCATGAAATTTGACTGACCTTGAACAATTTTGTATGAAAGAAGGGGCAAATATTCACAATCTGTGGTGTGCAAAGGCGGTGGAGACAAATCCAAAGTGACTGATGGCTGTCATTAAAGCAAAAATTGGCTCTATCAAGTATTCAGGCAGAAGACTGGTCAGTTTTACAACTATGTTATTGGAAGTTTTAGTTTTTTATTGATTTTCAGAACTGCTGTGTTTATTTGTTACTTGAATGTTTTAAGACTAAATGTGTAAAGATATGTTAATGGGTTTTGATGTCAAGCTGAAAGACAAATGAAGCGACTGTTACAGAGGGGTAGGATGATTTTCTAAAACAGCGTTTCTCAACCTTTAAGTATTTACGACCTGAGTTTTCATAAGTTTTAATCGCGCCTCCCTAACGTTTTTTTGAAACCCTAATAAAATTTATTCCTATATTTATTGCTGCCGATACACCACTACACGTTTAAAATTTTCCTACAAATAGCGAAATTACGCCACATATGGCAACATTCACGCCCCCTTTTTTGTTACTACTAAGAACCGCTGTGCTAAAAGCACGATAACAGGCCTAGCACATTCAAATTAGTTCATGATTGCACAGAGTTTTATCCCAGTCTCTGATAATGTGTAAACAGATGGGTTGAGCTATACACCATCACTTTTGATATGACAGACCCGAGTATCTTTTGTTACAAATGCCACACATTGAAACAACCAAACAATAATGGCATTTCAACAAGATGCAAAACAATTTCAATTTTTAATAGAAACATTCAAGAAAAAAATTAAAACACGAACTACATGCACACTTTATCACAATAATGTCAGGAATTCCTATACAAAATAAAGAAAGATAAGAAAAAACAGCTAATCACAATATGAGCATTTCACAGGTTATTTGTTTGAACTTCTTTCTTGTCTGACAGACTCATAGAATTAGTCTTTTAAGCAGCTTTTAAATAACAAGGTAGAGGAGTAATATCAAATGGTACTGTTTTGTGTAAAACTCGTATTCTATTAAAAGTTTGTTCTCCTTAGTCATAAGTTCCTAATGGAACAAATTGAAAGACACTTAGGCTAGATATACACAATCAGCCCATAATGCAGAATGTCATCTTCAGTGACCACCAAGTATTGATTTTCGTGGTGTTTGCAAACTTTGCTTGAATTTAATTCATTAGTGAAAGTTAGACCTCAAAATACTTTGTACACATCTGTCTGTACTTTTGCTCAGAGTTCAGTTTAAATATGGTGCTGTGTTTTCTTGGAGGTCTCAGTGTCATTTGAATTATAATGCATTGTTTGCTTAATACAAATATCAATTGTTTCTGTCTTCAGATTTTCAAGAAAATGACAGTCTCCCTCTGCCTTCGTATGATGTAGGATACTCAGATGGAGACCCTCTTCAGAGACAGGAAACTGCTACAGCATGGAAGAAGCCACACTGGTGTTCTGAATGTGGTAAAAAATTCTCACAAAAAAGTAACCTTCTGGCACACTTAAAAATTCACACAGGAGAGAAGCCACACAGCTGTTCTGAATGTGGCAAGCAATTCTCTCAAAAAAGCAATCTGAAGTCACACATGAAAATCCACACAGGAGAGAAGCCACACTGCTGTTCTGAATGTGGCAAGCGATTTTCACAAAAAAACAATCTTCAGTCCCACATGAAGACTCACACGGGGGAGAAGCCGCACAGCTGTCCTGACTGTGGCAAACGATTCTCACTCAAAAACCATCTTATGTCACACATGAACACTCACACCGGTGAAAAGCCACACTGCTGTTCTGAGTGTGGCAAACAATTCACACGAAAAAGCAATCTTCAGGCACACTTGAAAATGCACACGGGAGAGACGCCTCACAGCTGTCCTGAATGTGGCAAACAGTTCTCACAGAAAAACCATCTTTTGTCGCACATGAATACTCATACAGGTGAGAAGCCGTACAGCTGTTCAGAATGTGGCAAACGATTCTCGCGTAAAAACAATCTTTTATCACACGTGGCAATTCACACCGGAGAAAAGCCACACTGCTGTTCTGAATGTGGCAAACAGTTTTCACTAAAATGCAGTCTTAAGGTACACTTGAATCTTCACACAGGAGACAAGCCTCATGGCTGTTCTGAATGTGACAAACAGTTCTCACAAAAAAATCATCTTTTGTCACATGTGAAAACTCACACAGGAGAGAAGCCATACTCCTGTACTGAGTGTGGCAAACAGCTTTCATCCACGAAAAACCTTCAGATGCACATGAGAATTCACACGGGAGAGAAACCTTACAGCTGTTCTGAATGTGGTAAATTCTTTTCCCGCAAAGACCATCTTCATAGCCACATGAAAATTCATACTGGACAGAATGTTGCAAGGCAGTTTTTCTGTACTCAATGTGGCAAACAACTTTCTTCAATGAAAAACCTACGGGTGCACATGAGCCTTCACACAGGAGAGAAACCCTACTGCTGTCCTGAATGTGGCAAGCGATTCTCACACAAAATGAGTCTTTGGTATCACGTGCGAAATCACAATGGGGAGAAAACACATTGCTGTTCTGAGTGCAAAAAGCCTTTCTCATGCAGAAGTCATCTTCTTAGGCACATGAAAAAGCACACTGGAGAGAAGCCATATTCCTGCCCTATATGTGAGAAACGGTTTTCAGAAAAGAGCTCTCTGAAGAATCACAGGAGACTTCACACAGGGGAAAAGCCACATTGCTGTTCTGAATGTGGTGAACAATTCTCACTGCTAAGCAATCTTAATAAACACAGGAAAATTCACAGTTCTTCTGAGGTAGATGAAGAGACAACAGTGGAGACAATTTAGGTGCGACGTTGAACCTGTGATGCAAATTAAAGAGGTGTCAATTTTGTTCCTGTAGATGGGGCCACTCTGACATCAATGCTGCTGGGTCCTGTCTCAAGCTTTATAAGTCAGTCAGTGGCAGGGCTGGCACTTGGTGGGTATGGGGTACAATGAGTGTAGAAATGAAGAGTTGTTTCTTTTACCTCCAAAAATCAGCAAACAATTAAGAGACAGGTCATCCATAGAATAACCAATACATTGCAGGAAGAGGCATTTTTTAATCTTACAGCCATATTATTTGGTACATATTAAAATGAAGTCATCTTTTGGAATGTTGCTGCTATTTCGATTTGATCATTTTAGGCACATTCTATCCAAAGTAGTTGACTACTATATGTTAATACATGAACTGTACTCTTCTAAGATAGAATCAGACCTTACATTGTAGTCACTGTATGCTTGGTGGTGTGCAGCATTTGTTGAAGATGATCAAAAGTGTAACTTAGGTAGTGAGAATCAAAAAGAATAGAAAAGACAATTAGAAAAGAAACCAAAGAGGATGTGGTCCTTGGCTCACACACTTTCTCTGATAGCAGAAGCACTGAATGCCAAAATCAGTCTGCAGATGATGATTCCCAGGGTACCATCCATTTACCAGTACATCCACCAAACTGGCTCATCATAGCAAAGTCGTGAGAGCTGACCATTTATTCAGTCTAAGGTAGTACGAATAATTGTAATGTGAATGATTTTTTTTTTTGACCCCCACACTTTGGCCACTGCCAGTCCCCTAATATTCAACATCCTATTATAATAAGTCATTTAAGCATTTTCTAACCCGCTTAGTCCTGAACAGGGTCATGGGGGTCTGCTGGAACCTTATCCCAACTAGCATAGGGTGCAAGGCAGGGAACAAACCCTAGATATGGCACCAGTCCATGGCAGGGCATACACACACACACCAAGGGCCAATTTACATTCTCCAGTTCACCTAACCTGCATGTGGGAGAAAACCCACACAGACACTGGGAGAACCTGATCTCCTTACTACAAGGCAGCAATGCTAGCACCGTGCTGCCCATTATAACAAGTGTGTCAACAAATACAAACCACAGTCCAAAAGTCCCAAGTCAACAATCCAGAAATCAGAAGGCAATAACATGATGTACTACACAGCAATGTAAAGACCAGTCAGTCATTTTCCAACCCGCTATACCCTAACTGCTGGAGCCAATCCCACCACAGGACACACACACCCACCAGGGACAATTTAGAATCACCAATGCACCTAACCTGCATGTTTTTGGACTGTGGGAGGAAACCCATAAAGACACCGGGAGAACATGCAAACCCCACGCAGGGAGGACCTGGGAAGCGAACCCGGGTCTCATTACTGCGAGGCAGCAGCGCTTACCACTGCACCACCCCAATGTAAAGACCAAAAATCCAAAATAAGACAACAATACACAAAATGAAAAAGCAGTCCTTGAACGTTAATGAACCACTGAAGGGTCCGCTTCCCGGACTCACCATATATGTGCCGAGGGTGAACTTCTTGCTGTGACATCAAAACACAGGAGAACACATCATGCTAATGCGTAGAACAATATAAACAACAATACCTGAAAAACAATACATCGACTTTCAAAGCAAATTCTGGGAAAAGGAAAAAGAGAAGCCTACCTGGGAACACATCCTTGGTCGAAACATGTGACGTGACAAAGAAAAAAAAATAAGCAGTAGTAAAAATGGCACCCATAAGCAGCAATGTCATAACGACCCACGTGAAGAAATCTACTCTTTACAGACGATGTCCTGAGCAGGCTTGAGTTTAAAAGGACTCTAAAGGACTAATTCCAGTCTTCAAATGAAGCAAGAGAACTAATGCAAAAATAAAAATGTTTCTTTGGAATAGTTATGAGGGGAAAGTGGTCAAGTGCTGCTCATATGTTCTCTTGGTTTATTTTCTTGTGTTTGTAACAATGTCCTATATTTTGTACTTCCATCCATCCATCCATTCTCCAACCCACTGTATCCTAACACAGTTTTCCTCTGGTATAATGTAAGCTTACTTAATCTAACAGAACATGCTGAAAAGGCAGTACAAGAAAACAAATAAGACCAAGCTGGTGTGAAAACAGATCTGGGGAGACTGCAAGAGGGATCCCCCTGTTATGGCGTCCATGTGTGCAGCTATCCGTACATCCATAATAAATTACAGCCAAGGAAGGAAACACCTTTTGAAATTAAATTCAGATCCAACACTCAGACGTGACTGGGCACAATAGAAACACTCATGTCATCAAAAGTAACCAAGGAACAAACAAGAGGGGCAACCGAAATACAGTAAAGTGACAACAAAATCATAAACTGCAAACATCAGAAGAGACCTTTGGCCTGTGAGCAAACAAACAGCAGACACAGACGTGGAAAAGCAGAGAGCACTGATACAGTGTTGTATTGCCATTGGGTTTCACGTGGTTTATCATTGATACACTGAGGAAGTTACCTTTTTTTTAAGAATTTTGAAGCATTTTTTTTTAAATATGCATAAACAAATGCATTGTTTGTGTTTTCCAACAGGTGGTTCATCACTGTCAAAATCATTTCTTCTGTATTCCCATAAGTCAAGCCTTGCTATTAAATAACATCTCCTATGATGCTGTATCACTTTTAATATGTATTTGCATAAATGGCAAACTGTTAATGTTGATGTGACAGCAGAGGTCCCAATAAAAATTCCCCGTCTTCATTTAACTCGATCATTTCTGTTCATTTTGTTTTATCTGCGCTGTTGAAGTTTTATCTATGGTGTTGTGGCTAAGAGCGGCCTGCCAGTCCCAAACAGTTGACCTTCTGGCCATCCAGTCCTTCTGAGCTAAAGAGAAATGTCCTCTTGCTCAGCGGTGTGATAGATAGATAGATACTTTATTAATCCCAATGGGAAATTCACATTCTTCAGCAGCAGCATACTGATACAATAAATAATATTGAAGAATGATAATAATGCAGGTGAAAAAACAGACAATAACTATGTATAATGTTAAATGTTAATGTTTACCCCCCGGGTGGAATTAAAGAGTCGCATAGTTTGGGGGAGGAACGATCTCCTCAATCTGTCTGTGGAGCAGGACAGTGACAGTGATGACTTCCTAACGTGCATGTCCACAATCGTGTGTGTGACTCCGTCTCAGTCCGCCACTCATGTGCGTTCAGCACTGCTATCAGGGATGATAGCGTGAAAAGGGTGTGACAGGTGAAAAGCGGGCACTCTGGCACACACCAAAAACTAAATCTGTCTCTCTCTCTCAGTTTGAATTCTCCATTTCTGTAGTGTTGGCCTCTTTTCTTAATGGTACAGCTATGAGAATGTGGAACACAAACTTTAGTTAAAGTCGCTTGCATCATTGTTATTCATTTATTTGGCTGTCACTTTTATCCAAGGCAACTTGCAACATTCCTCTGGACACGGGAGCCAATTTGGGATTGTTCATTAAACTAAAATGCATATTTTCTAAGATTTGGGAAGAAAAAAAAAAAAAACAGACTACCTGGAGGTCCATGTCTAACCCACAAGGACACAGCACCAGGGCTGAGACTGAAATACAACATCAAATCTGTAAAAAGTCATTTTTCCTCTCATCCATGACTACAAAATGCTTAATTTGCGCAATCATGTTTCTATATTATGAAAATATGTATAACAACTCTTAGCTTTGTCTTATCCAACATTTTTATCTTACGCCCAATGTAATTTATTTATTTGTGAATTTTTCTTCATACTGGGTGCTACCAGCCTGTTTCAAGCACACAAGTGGACCAATTGGCCCTGCAGTGTCCCCTATACCACAGGTGTCAAACTCCAGGCCTGGAGGGCCACAGTGGCTGCAGGTTTTCATTCTAACCCTTTTCCTAATCAGTGACCAGTTTTCACTGCTAATTCACTTTTTTCCCCTTTTATTTTAACAGCCATGTTAGAAGGATTCAGTTCTCTGAATTGATTTGTTCCCTCATTAGATGATAGCCAAACAGAAATGAGATGTGAAACGAGCCAACAGATGACCAGCTTAAACTGGGGCTTCAAACTCCAACAACTTTCTTTAATGAGAAGCCGAAGCTTGCTTGCTGTTAATTAAACCCGTTATTTAATTCCACGGCTTGTTGCTGCTCTCGTTCTGCAACAGCAGACATTTCCAAAACTGTTGATTTTCTGTTTTTTATAAGAACATCTTCAAAGTGTTTTGAGATATTAACCTTACTGAGACCATCACCTTTCTTTAGTTTCAGATATTGTGTGATGTGGCGGCTTGTTTTGTCTCATTATTGTTTGGCTGGTAATTAAGGAAAAAAAACTAAAGGGCCTGAGTCAAGTTAATTAAAAGAAGTAATTAGCAGCAAAAATTGGTCACTAATTAAGAAGATGTTAAGAATGAAAACCTGCAGCCACTGTTTGACACCCCTGCCCTATACCCTTGGCTGTGTTTGCTCAACATGAACTGTCCAGTTTAGTGATGGGCCTGAAAGTTATTGCCCTATTAAAATGAGGACCACCTGGATATTTTCCTTCAAATCTTCCACAGTGCAAGGCTTGTTTCCGTTAGACTTTTCCTTTGAGCAGACCCCAAAGGATGAAGTCTGGAGGTGTCAGATCCGACGACCATGGTGGCCAAAGCCCCTTTGAAATTACCCTATTGTCGAAGAAGGATTCAGTTTCTGCCACACTCCTTGCTGCTGTGTGACATGTTGCTCCATCTTGCTAGAAGTAACTTTCCGTTAACTCAGGATCATCCAGTTGAATCTGACATCGCCGAAACGAATTGGGGTCCCAATAGGATTGCACCATGAAGACGCGCTGCTCAATACTGTACACCACCATCCTGATGAGAAGTCGAGTAGTTACTGAGGGCAGGGGTATGGGTGGTAGGCACCCAGAAGTTGCAAAGGGAGGTTAAAGGTCGTGACGGCTGTCCGCTCCGATGCAGGGGCATCCAGGCTTGTTCGATGCTCCGTATACAGAGGAGCACACTGCCAGATGTTTTGTCCCAGCAAGAGTTATTACAGAATATCCGATGCCTCTTTTGAGTGAATCTCCTTGTAGAATACATTTACGTTAAAACTGGCTGATGTTCAGTGATGTCCATCAGACCAGCTTGTTTTAGAAACTTCATTTAATTCATCAGGGCCAAGGCTGGGTCCTACTCTGCTGGGGTGGGCTTTGGTTTCTGTAGCCCTGACCTGAATTAAGCAGATTTAAAAATATTTGAGAATGGGATGTGCTGAATCAGATTTATAAGGGTGTAGGAGGATTTGTTTTAGTTTTGGGTGCAGTTATTTCTCTGCTTACCACGGCCTGCTCTCTGCATGTTTAATATGCAGATTTCATTACTGGCTTAATTGACTTTGTGTCTTAAACAATTCTCTTTCTGGAAAAGAAGTTTTCTTGTTATGCTGTTTTGTGTCCTGCCATATGTCTTGATTTGGAATTGGAAACGAGTTTCTTGTATTTTTCAAATATATACAGCACTGTGGAAAAGTCTTAGGCACTTGTTAAAAACTGTGTAGAGTGGGAATGTTTTCGAATTCAATGCTACGAATAGCTTTTATGAATCAATAATCAACACCTAGAAAGTGCAGTAAACAGAAAAAGAAAACCAACTCGTTGATCTCAGTATCTGCTGTGCCCACCTCTTACCTCGTCTTGCAGTTTCTGTCGGCCTTCTTTTAATTCTTCTTGTTCATCCACCACACTTCCACTACAGGCCTTGGCGCTCGTCTCTTAAGTAATCCCAGAATGGCTCATTATGTGGCTAACTGGTGTGCCTCTTCTCCAGTCTCCGCTTCCCAGTTGTTGTTAAGTGTCCTTTTAGAATTGAGGAATTTTTTTGCAAATGAGAAGAGATCTTTTAGTCCTTCATGCTGCGTTTGTTTAGCTCAGTGGTTCCCAGATTCAGTCCTGCAGGTTTTTGTTCACAATTAGTAATAATAATCAATTACAACTGATCTCATTCAATTAGTTGGTCTCATTTCTTTCCTCTTCACTTATTCTGCATTCAGAGTTAAAAGCAACTAAATATTCCACTTAAGGTCAAAATTGAAATCCGTTTTTTTTGTACACCACTCTGTACTTTCGTTTGTACTGAATGAGTGTGAATTGTGAAAATTACAACCACAAATTTAGATGCGCTCTCCCCGCTATAAATGTAACGTTCGGTACTTGTGTACTAAATGGACGGCAGTTCCTACCCATTCTAGTGTTGGGTTCTGTGGGGGAGGCGCCCCGGTTGCTTAATTTTTGGAGTTTAAATTATTAAACTGACCTACCCCAACCACAAATACTAACCTTAAAGTTAGTGGGTGGTATTAGCTGTCCATGCCGTCCGTTTAGTACACAAGTACCGAATGTTATGCGCCTTTCCTATGTGTGTGTAAAGATTGCTGATGAGATCTGAAACATAACCACCCCAGTAGGTTGTGTTCAGTAGTCAGTATGCATGCTAGCTGCCAATTAAATAGTGAAGAACAAGCTACTCTTTTGGGTTCATATATTTGTAAATCTCACTCTGAAGGAGTCACTAGCTAAGTTTCCATCCAATTTTTTGCGACGTTTTGTTATCGACAAACAGAATATACGTAAAAAAAATGTGCGAAATTTGCTGTCTCCAGCCTGTTTCCATCCAACTGGCTTTTTAATCGATAAAATGGTGTGCGTGATGACGTCATCCCACCCCCCCAAACGGCACTGTCGCATAAGTTTTGTTGTATCGTGAAAAAAATCTGCCCTTGAGCCGTTTCAATACATAATTTTGTGTATGTCGCAAATTATCTACCTTTTGTTTTCCACGTTACACCCCCTCCACTAAACAAAGAAATGGAGAGATTATTCAGACAGTTTTTTGAAATTTGCAAGCTTACTGTTATTTCAGTTACACAAATAATTGGAATTGTACATAATATCCGAAGACGGCAGCAGAATGAAGCAGTTGCTTGTCTGATAGCCTTAGAGCTCGAAGAAAGTACCCCAGTGCGACGAAACCCACGGGTATGGGAGAGACGACGGAATAAGACCTTCTGGGAGGAGGTGGTGGAGAGACACTTCACAGAAAATCTCTGGCTGCAACATTTTAGAATGACACGGCCGACGTTTGAGATGTTGTGTGGATTCATCAGTCCTGATGTTGCGCCCATCACAGGTTGCCACCGACCACCGGTTCCAACCCAAAAGCGGATTGCCATCGCCCTTTACAAGCTGGCAACCTGCGCCGAGTATAGAGTAGTTGGAGAAACTTTCGGGGTTAGTAAAACTACCGTCCATCGATGTGTATATGCTGTGTGCACCGCTATTAAAGAAAAATTAATGCAGCGTTATATCAGACTTCCGACTGTAGCGGAGGCCAATGAAATTGCATACCGCAATTCCTTGGTGCATCTTGTGCCACAGATTTACGGTGCGCTGGATGGCACGCATGTGCCTACTCTTCCTCCGACGGAAGGCTACCGCGATTACATTAATCGCAAAGGGTGGCCATCTATTGTTCTCCAGGCCCTTGTTGATGACAGGTGCATGATACGAGACATTTGCGTTGGCACTCCTGGAAGTGCCCATGATGCAGCTGTGTTTGCAGCATCGGATCTGTACAGGTGAGCCTACCTTTCAACATCCCTTCTCAGTGCGATAACAACTGAATTAGTACTGTAACCTGCTTCCCTTAAGGTTTTTAATTAAAACTGAAATTTGAATTAATACAAAATAACGACGTTTAATCAAAAAACAACTCTCTTCATCAGACCATGTGAACCGCTCCGCCATTCTCGTTTTGATTGCACGTGATATGTGACACATTTATTTGCGTTAAAGCCCTTTTTTCCGACAAAAAGTGTTTCCAATGTAGTTTTTGCGACATCTGAAGTATCGATATGGAATTTATGCGCTAAAGTTAAACGGAAAAATATTATGTCGACATGTACAACATTTTATCGATAATTAGCATTTCCATCAGCTATATCGGTAAAAAAATTTGAAGCGCTAAATATTTTTTCGCAAAAACTCCTTGGATGGAAACCTGGCTAGTGTCTCATCAGCCATGAACCTCATCGAACGTCACTGGTCTCGCCCAGATTCTTAGTAAAAGGTTGTGAATGTTCCCGCTTCAACTCCACGTCTTGGTAGATTGATCCAGATTCTCACCACTTTTGGTGTAAAGAGGTGCTTCCTGGCTTCAATCCTAACTACATTTTCCCCTTAATTTCCCATAATGTCCTCGAGTGTTTGATTTGCTGTTAAGCTGAAAGAATTCTACTGGATCGACTGTACTTTATCAATGCCTTTGAGGAATTTGAAGACTTGGATTAGGTCCCCCATTCAGTCTGCTCTGCTCAAGACTAAACAGATTTAATTCTGTGAGTCCGCCACAGAGTAGAACATGTCCTAAAATCCTGGGATACACGGCCCAAGAGTATTTCACAGCTAGAAGCCACAGCAGAGGAAACAAGCAAAAAGTGAACGTAGCTGTAAAAAACTGCAATTACAAAAGATGAAGTACATGAGTAACAAGTTAATCAGTCAGTAAGACCTGGAGAGATACAGTGCATCTGGAAAGTATTCACAGCGCATCACTTTTTCCACATTTTGTTATGTTACAGCCTTATTCTAAAATGAATTAAATTCATTTTTTTTCCTCAGAATTCTACACACAACACCCCATAATGACAACGTGAAAAAAGTTTACTTGAGGTTTCTGCAAATTTATTAAAAATAAAAAAACTGAGAAATCCCATGTCCATAAGTATTCACAGCCTTTGCTCAATACTTTGTCGATGCACCTTTGGCAGCAATTCCAGCCTCAAGTCTTGTTGAATATGATGCCACAAGCTTGGCACACCTATCCTTGGCCAGTTTCGCCCATTCCTCTTTGCAGCACCTCTCAAGCTCCATCAGGTTGGATGGGAAGCGTCGGTGCTCAGCCATTTTAAGATCTCTCCAGAGATGTTCAATCGGATTCAAGTCTGGGCTCTGGCTGGGCCACTCAAGGACATTCACAGAGTTGTCCTGAAGCCACTCCTTTGATATCTTGGCTGTGTGCTTAGGGTTGTTGTCCTGCTGAAAGATGAACCGTCACCCCAGTCTGAGGTCAAGAGCGCTCTGGAGCAGGTTTTCATCCAGGATGTCTCTGTACATTGCTGCAGTCATCTTTCCCTTTATCCTGACTAGTCTCTCAGTCCCTGCCGCTGAAAAACATCCCCACAGCATGATGCTGCCACCATCATGCTTCACTGTAGGGATGGTATTGGCCTGGTGATGAGCGGTGCCTGGTTTCCTCCAAACGTGACGCCTGGCATTCACACCAAAGAGTTCAATCTTTGTCTCATCAGACCAGAGAATTTTCTTTCTCATGGTCTGAGAGTCCATCAGGTGCCTTTTGGCAAACTCCAGGTGGGCTGCCATGTGCCTTTTACTAAGGAGTGGCTTCCGTCTGGCCACTCTACCATACAGGCCTGATTGGTGGATTGCTGCAGAGATGGTTGTCCTTCTGGAAGGTTCTCCTCTCTCCACAGAGGACCTCTGGAGCTCTGATAGAGTGACCATCGGGTTCTTGGTCACCTCCCTGACTAAGGCCCTTCTCCCCCGATTGCTCAGTTTAGATGGCCGGCCAGCTCTAGGAAGAGTTCTGGTGGTTTCGAACTTCTTCCACTTATGGATGATGGAGGCCACTGTGCTCAATGGGACCTTCAAAGCAGCAGAAATTTTTCTGTAACCTTCCCCAGATTTGTGCCTCGAGACAATCCTGTGTCAGAGGTCTACAGACAATTCCTTTGACTTCATGCTTGGTTTGTGCTCTGACATGAACTGTCGACTGTGGGACCTTATATAGACAGGTGTGTGCCTTTCCAAATCATGTCCAGTCAACTGAATTTACCACAGATGGACTCCAATGAAGCTGCAGAAACATCTCAAGGATGATCAGGAGAAACCGGAGGCACCTGAGCTCAATTTTGAGCTTCGTGGCAAAGGCTGTGAATACTTATGAACATGTGCTTTCTCAATTTTTTTTATTTTTAATACTTTTGCAAAAATCTCAAGTAAACTTTTTTCACATCATTATGGGGTGTTGTGTGTAGAATTTTGAGGAAAAAAATGAATTGAATCCATTTTGGAATAAGGCTGTAACATAACAAAATGTGCAAAAAGTGATGCACTGTGAATACTTTCCGGATGCACTGTATGTGGTCTCAGAATGAGAATCAGCTGAGCTTCTTCTGATTTTCTTGGACACAAACAGAAAGATCAGTGTGGCTACAATCATAGTACTGAAGTGTGCTACAGTAGGCTTTGCAAGGTCTTAATGTTTCAAACAAATTTAATTCTCTGAACCTGTCAGAGTAGGTCATATAATTTAGTTGTAGAATACACAGACCAAGAATATCTCAAAGCTTAGCCTGGGGTCACATACATCTCCAGGTCCTGCAGGATGGTGGCAATGAAACAACAGGGTGCATGGAAAACACGGAAAATCTGGAGATGAAGTTGACTTGGATGGAGAGCTAAGCCTCAACAGATTCCATTCTTCATCGATTCAGATGTGCTCCCTGTCTGTCCAACCTCCATATAGGGCAGTTGTCTCAAATTCTGCTCCTGGAGGGTCGCAATAGCTGCAAGTTTTCATTCTAACCCTTTTCTTAATTAGTTTTTGCTGCTAATTAACTTCTTTTGAATTAATTTTAATTGACGTGTTTTTAAAGATTTGTTCTCCTGAATTTCTTCATCGTTCCTCTGAATTGCTTCATTTCTCTTTCTTTCTTTCTTTCACATTTTTTTATTTTTAGCCCAGTGATTTTAATGATTGCATTTATTGCTTGTTTATTTTTGTTGCATTCAACAGATTTTTCCCCCTAAAGCACAGTTTGCTAAGAAGTGCCCTTTCATTACAAGGAAACTGCGTGTGTCTCACTCACATGCTGCTTCTCTTTTCTCAGTTCATGAACTACAAATGATGCCCCAGGACTTAGACCCTTAGATGGCAGATGGTGGAGTATCACATAGAGCAGCAGGACAGATGACTTTCCAGGATCTGGTGGCCCCCCACCAGAGAAGGGCTGGTCCATTGGAGAGATCCTTTCAGGTGTTTTCCACTTGTACTGGTGCTAAGACTGTCACCAAACACAAAGAGTGACAGGACAGAGAGGGGACAGACTCCATGCTGCTGACCTCAGAGCAAAGGGCCCTGACTGAGGCTCTTTGTGCCAAACCCGCCTCTCCTGTTATTCAGAATACTGTAATTCTTGATAAAGTATCTATCTATCTATCTATCTATCTATCTATCTATCTATCTATCTATCTATCTATCTATCTATCTATCTATCTATCTATCATACAGTGCCTTATCTATCTATCTATCTATCTATCTATCTATCTATCTATCTATCTATCTATCTATCTATCTATCTATCTATCTATCTATCTATCTATCTATCTATCTATCATACAGTACCTTATCTATGTATCTATCTATCTATCATACAGTACCTTATCTATGTATCTTACCTTATCTATCTATCTATCTATCTATCTATCTATCTATCTATCTATCTATCTATCTATCTATCTATCTATCTATCTATCTATCTATCTATCTATCTATCTATCTATCTATCTATCATACAGTGCCTTATCTATGTATCTATCTATCTATCATACAGTACCTTATCTATGTATCTTACCTTATCTATCTATCTATCTATCTATCTATCTATCTATCTATCTATCTATCTATCTATCCATCTATCTATCATACAGTGCCTTATCTATCTATCCATCTATCTATCTATCTATCTATCTATCTATCTATCTATCTATCTATCTATCCATCTATCTATCATACAGTGCCTTATCTATCTATCTATCTATCTATCTATCTATCTATCTATCTATCTATCTATCTATCTATCTATCTATCTATCTATCTATCTATCATACAGTGCCTTATCTATGTATCTTACCTTATCTATCTATCTATCTATCTATCTATCTATCTATCTATCTATCTATCTATCTATCTATCTCGTTGTTGTTTTCCATCAAATTCTGCTGCACATTTTTGAAAGTGACATTGCACCTGTGGTATTTTCTGTTTTCCATTTTTAAACACATAATCTACATTTTTTTTTTATTTTTGCGAGGCAGTTAGGGGGTATTACCAATAAGAAAGTGTGCAAAATAAATGCATTTTCAGTATTCCCACTCGCATAAGAAATTGCGAGTTCTCCCTTTCATTTTGCAAGCAATTTCATTTTTTTTTCTACCGCTTTAAAATGGTGAGTGCAGACAGGGGTTAGGGGGAGCTTTACAAATATAATGTCATTTTTCTTAGTGTTTTTTTAGTCTAACATTGACGTAGCATAAGAGTACCAGTGTAATAAGCGCCGATAACATTTAGCCACAAGGTGACGATTCCATAAACGTGTACACATTTCGGGAACGCGCGGTCAAGAGCGGCTTTACGCATTTTCCGCATGCGCAGGATGCACACTGGAACTCTTGCTTTTTTTTTCCTCCCGCAAGAGCCTGAGATAACGGTATCTGTAGCTGAACGCTCTTGATTGGACAAGCGGTGTGACGCACTGTGCGGGACGCTGAACACGGCGGTCATTTTTTCCTGTAGGTTTGTGCTTCTCGTCTCTTTAAGAGTTTGTAACTTACCGAATGTGTCTCAAGAAAGGCGCACAGTTGGTTCAATAGATGTGGCAGAGCGTTGGGCACGAAAGTAGAATTTACTGTACATTCGATCAGTCGACATCATCCCCGGAGAGCTCTGCAATGTTCCACTGTCACCTGTCCTGTTCGGTAAAGAACGCGCATTGTAGTCGAGTCGGAGAGTTTGGAGAAAACGGTGAGGTATCCTTGCGTCTTTTTACGGGTAACGTTTTGGTATTTTAATCAGTGGCGTAGCGTATTGGGGGCGGCAGGGGCGGCCCGCCCCGGGCGGCACTTTTAGGGGGCGGCACAATTTCACAATAAATAATAATAATATCTTGTAAAAATTTGAACCATTTCATTTCAGATTTTTGTCGCTCCTACGATTCGGACCGATTGAAATGAGCACGGAATTTTTCATTACTTATTCTGTGACGAAACTGGGGAATCCCCTTTCTTTAAATGAATGTATACCCATCTGTGGAAATTGACGAGCAGGACTTCAAACTGGAACGACTTCGACTGCGGACTTTTATTACTGCCACAGGCAACGAAAATAAATTAATTAATGCGGACCCACTTGAATTATTAAAATTTATTGTGAAATCCAAGCTGGAAGATCCTCTGCCCAATATTATAATAATGCTCCGAATATTCCTCACAATTGCCATAAGCAATGCCAGCTGTGAGAGGAGTTTTTCAAAATTGAAATTGATCAAAAATGATTTAAGATCAACAATGAGTACTTTAAGGCTAACCAATCTGGCTATCTTGTCTATTGAGCAAGAGGTATGTGATGCTATAGACATTGATAGTGCAATAAAAGACTTTGCTCTTAAAAAAAAGTAGACGAATAAAGTTTTAGTTAAAGACAGAAGTTTTGTTTTTAATTCTAACAATTATATTATTTTTCAATAAAAATATAAATAGTAACAGTATCGTTCTAGTTCTAATTGGAAGTCGATTTGTGTTTTATATTCAATTCGCTAATAACTTCATCTTGTCGATCGTCAAGGTATAATTATAAATGTTCTATACCTGTTATATCAATGCAAGTGGCATATGTGTAAGAATTTTTGTAATAAATGTGATTATTATATTGTAAAAGATATATACATGACTTTTTTATTTGTAACCTGTACAATACACAATAATGATGATTGTTCTTGCCGAAAAATTCTTTAGAATTACTTTATATTTTAGTCTTTTAAATTGAAATACCTAAATAAGGGGGCGGCGGAATTTTCCTCCGCCCCGGGCGGCTGACACCACGCTACGCCACTGATTTTAATATTGATACCATCGCGGATTGCTTTGCCTAATATGATAGCTATTGCCAAGGCTGCTAACTTCGTGCTATGCAGTATTTATCCATCCTCCTATGTGCGCTCTGCTTATTCAGTTCATGTTCGCGGCGCCTGTGCTGACAGCTCCAAAATGAAGGCATAGCCAAACTGCGAACTTAGCCCCGGTCCATCCTCGAATCTACGGCTTCTCTAAAAACATAAAGAACACAGCTACACGGCGGTCTAGGGTCAACTCAACCAGTGCATAACACCCCCTACCTTTATGGCCGTACGTACAGCACATGCAAATATGCGGGTGGTTGTGTGTTGGCGGCGCCCTCTTCCCCATCTCAAGTAAACAGCAATAGTTAATTACCTATTTAAATCTGTACGTAATATTATTTTATGAATGAATTGTGTTACAAGCATATAATCACATACTGTATTTTAAAATATGACAGGTTTAAAAATGCTTCATGTTTTTCTGTATTGCATATGCATATATGCAACACACTGAAATTCTATGAGGAGGCAACAAAAGGATACAATCAAAGTGGAGCATAGGATATCATTTATCTTGACTTTCAGAAAGCATTTGATAAGGTGCCACATGAGAGGTTGGGCATCAAATTAAAATAAGCGGCAGTTCAAGGTGATGTGTGTAGGTGGGTGCAGAATTGGCTCAGAAACAGGAAGCAGAGGGTGATGAGGGTGTGAGGAACCAAATGAGAATTGACTGATGTTAAGCGTGGCGTCCAGCAGGAGTCAGTGCTAGGGCCGCTGCTATCTTTAATCAATAGAAATGATTTAGGTAGGAATATAAGTAACAAGCTGGTTAAGTTTGCAGATGATACCAAGATAGGTGGATTAGCAGGTAATTTGTAATCCATTATATCATCACAGAAGGACTTGGATAGCATACAGGCTTGGGCAGATGAAATTTAATGTCGGTAAATGTAAAGTATTACACGTAGGAAGTAAGAATGTTAGGTTTGAATACACAATCGGGGGTCTGAAAATCGAGAGTCCACCTTATGTGAAGGATTCAGGAGTTGTAGTGGACTCTAAGCTATCGACTTCAAGCCAGTGTTCAGAAGCCATTAAGAAGGCAAACAGAATGTCAGGTTATATAGTGCCTTGATGAGTGGAGTACAACTCACAGGAGGTTCTGCTCAAGCTTTATAATACACTGGTGAGGCCTCATCTGGAGTCCTGGGTGCAGTTTTGGTCTCCAGGCTACAAAAAGGACATAGCAGCGCTAGAAAAGGTCCGGAGAAGAGCAACTCGGCTGAGTCCAGTGCTACAGGGGAAGAATTATGACTAAATATTAAAAGAGTTGTGCCTTTTTAGTTTAAGCAAAGGAAGATTAAAAGGAGACCTGATTGAAGTGTTTCAAATTATTAAGGGAATTTGTCCAGTGGATCAAGACGGTGACTTTAAATGAGTTCATCAAGAACACAGTTTGAAACTTGTTAAGGGTAAATTTTGCACAAACATTAGGAAGATTTTCTTTACACAAAGAACGACAGACACTTGGAATAAGCGACCAAGTAGTGTGGTAGACAGTAAGACGTTGGGGACTTTCAAAACTCGACTTGATATCTTTTTGGAAGAAATAAGTGGATAGGACTAGTGAGCTTTGTTGGGCTGAATGGCCTGTTCTCGTCTAGAGTGTTCTAATATTTCTATCCATCACGTCTCTTTCTGATTACTTATCTGAATTATCTCCAACAACTTTACTTTGGGTAATCTATGCTCTGTTATGCCTGTTTTTAATTCCCTTAACTGTCCTTTTGATAAGTACTTGGAGCTGTGTGAGGTCCGATTTGTTCAGGGCAGATCATGCAAAGAAACAAGCAGCATTTGCGAGCCTATTTTTAATATGTACTAAAAAAAAAAATGTCAGTTTGGTGCCCCCAAACTCTGTGCCCAGGTGTGGAGTGGCATGACTCGTATGGAGGAATAAAATAAAGTCAATATGCAAATAAATAAACGCATGGTGAATTGTGGCCATACACAAATATTAACAAAAGGATGTGTGAACATAAGTAATGTGTCACATTTTTTGTTGCTTATTTTTTATATGGGGTGGGGGTGCAAAAATTCCTAGTTTAAAAAATCATAAAACATTTAGTCACCTTCAAAACACTCTCCTTGAAATATAATACACCCATTCCTGGGCTCAGTTCCTGTACTCATCTTTCTAGAGCATCCTGTGTTGTTGTTTGTTGTTTTTTCTCTACTGGGTTTCTCCCATGGTAGAAAATCTTCTTCCCTTCAGGCTCAATTATAATTTTGGGAAGAAAAAGAAGTAGCTGGGACTGATACCTGGTGAATACAATAAACACATTCTTTTTGATCAAACACTCTTTGAGTGGCAGGTGCATCATGGTGGTGCAATAGGCAGTTTTAGGTGCCAGGCATTTTTACTCCAGATTCTTACCCAAAAGCTGCCATAGCAGTTCAGTGTAATGTCACTGCTTAAAAGCCCGACTATGGGGAACAGACTCATTATGAACAAGTCTATCAAAGTCAAAAAATTAGACCATCGTCTCTTAAAAATCTGCCATGGTGGCTTGCACTAAAGTCACCTTCGCAATTGTAGAATAAATGGCAGAAATATGTACTTTGCCAACTCAGCATAATGCTGATAGGCAGACTGATTAATGATGCGGTAGGTACACGATACTTAGCAGTGTATTCGATAACGACTTCCCTATTCCTGTGCAGTTGACACATTCGGAGGGGTGGGTAAAGCTTGGGTCCCCCTTGTATACATTTATGCATTGAAGTGACACTGTACCTTTAAAATGAAGACTGTTAGTTTCAGCTGTCAAGGTGGGCTCAACGTAGTTCTGTGTTTTCACTGGTGAATTGTCAGTAGAGTGGACTTACAGTAAAGCCTTGACCATTAAGTGCTCCATTTACTGTGTAGGCAGACACCCCAGATGTAGGTTCGTAGTGATGAATTCAGAGCTTCCCGAATGAAAGGTGCCACTTCATTCCCTCCAGTGGTTCAAGTCCTATCTGACTGATAGGCAAGAGTTTATTAGTCTTGGCAACAGCAGATCCATCTCAGCGCCAGTCACACAAGGAGTCCCTCAGGGCTCTGTGCTCGGTCCTCTGCTTTTCTGTATTTACATGCTTCCCCTTGGCCATATTATCCGTAGCTATGGACTGGGTTATCATTTTTATGCAGATGATACTCAACTCTACTTCAATGTTAAAAGTGGAACTTCATCAGAGCTTTCTCAGCTCACAACCTGCCTTAGTGAAATTAAAACCTGGATGGAGCAGAACTCTTTAAAATTAAATTGCAATAAAATTTGGTGGTGGATTTTAGGAGACCCAGGCACCTCATGGACCCCGTGATCATCAGAGGTGACTGTGTGCAGAGGGTGCAGACCTATAAATACCTGGGAGTGCAGCTGGATGATAAATTGGACTGGACTGCCAATACTGATTCTCTGTGCAAGAAAGGACAGAGCCGCCTGTACTTCCTTAGAAGACTGGCATCCTTCAACATCTGCAGTAAGATGCTGCAGATGTTCTATCAGATGGTTGTGGCGAGTGCCCTCTTCTACGCAGTGGTGTGCTGGGGAGGCAGCATTAAGAAGAAGGAGGCCTCACGCCTGGACAAACTGGTGAGGAAGGCAGGCTCTATTGTTGGCATAGAACTGGACGGTTTGACATCCGTAGCAGAGCAACGGGCACTCAGCAGGCTCCTATCAATTATGGAGAATCCACTACATCCATTAAACAGTGTCATCTCCAGACAGAGGAGCAATTTCAGCGACAGACTGCTGTCACCGTCCTGCTCCACTGACAGACTGAGAAGATCATTCCTCCCCCAAACTATGCGACTCTTCAATTCCACCAGAGGGGGTAAACGTTGAACATTATTCAAGTTATTGTCTGTTTTTTTTTTTTACCTGTATTTTTTATTACTCTTTAATTTAATATTTTTTGCTGCTGGAGTATGTGAATTTCCCCCTGGGATTAATAAAGTATCTATCTATCTATCTAAAACTGAACTCCTGCAAATTGGGACTAAAATGCAACTTAATAAAATGAGCTCCTTCCCCGTCTATCTTGGTGGTGATCTCATCAGACCTGCCTCTACTGTAAAAAATCTTGGTGTCATTTTTGATTCCTCCCTCACTTATTCCGCCCACATAAATCACATTAAGAAACTTTCTTACTTTCACCTCCATAACATATCCCGTGTTTGCTCCTTCCTCTCCTTCTCTAATGCTGAGAAACTTGTCCATGCTTTTATCACATCCCGCATCGATTATTGTAATTCCCTACTGGCAGGTGCCCCTTCTAATCTTATATCACAGCTCCAGCTTATTCAAAACTCAGCTGCAAGAGTCCTTACTCGAACCAGCAGCAGCGAGCACATCACACCCATCCTGCTCCGTCTTCACTGGCTCCCTGTGACATACAGAATCGAATATAAAATCCTACTAATAACCTACAAAGCTTTAAATAACCTCGCGCCAAACTACATCACTGACCTTCTCCATCACTATGTGCCTGCCCGCCCACTAAGGTCCTCTGATTCTGGCAATCTTGTTGTACCCCTCACTAATCTACACTCCATGGGTGACAGGGCCTTCAGCTGTATAGCGCCCAGACTCTGGAATGACCTACCAAAATTAATCAGGTCAGCTGACTCCATGAATTCTTTTAAAAAACAACTCAAAACTCATCTGTTCAGGAAGGCTTTTAGCTCTACTTGACTTTATTACCCTTCTCTCAGTTTACTTTTCTGTCAAGATGCTCATGTAACCTGTATGTGTGTGTGCGAGACCATCAATTATGTTGTCTGTTTTTTTTCAGAATTTACTGTCTTAATCTTCTTTATTTATCTGGTTTGTACAATGCTATATACTGTATACACTGCCGTTCTTTATTATATTCTGTAAGTGCATTGAGCATGGGAAAGGCGCTATATAAATAAAATGTATTATTATTCAGGAACTCTGGGAATCTTTATCTTGAACACATGTCATCCAGAGACGTGCACAGTCACAGGTCCATTTGTTTGGTTGATTGGAGGCCTGGCACAAGCCAAACCCCCAATTGTGAGACTTGGTGTGAGAAGATCACCACACAGAGCTGCTACTTTGAACACAGTTATCACTGCTGGAACTGTACGCTGAAACCTGTGGACATGTGAGAGCAGCCGAGACTTGTGGCAGCAAGATGTCAACTTTTTGGATGCAAAACAGAGGTTTACACAAGTAGTGTAAATCTTCCTGAAAAGTGGTGATTTTGTGTTGTTTTTTTTACTGATCGCACTTCTCTAAAAATATTATAACTGTATGAGTAAAAAAAAAAAAAAATTGTGTTAAGCTGCAGTTATCGTAATTTTATTCAATATTTTGAATTAATACATAATATAATTTTAAAATATAATAAATACAAGTATATACTTCTATGAAGTTATAAAAAAAAATATTAAACACAAGGATAAGGATCGAATGTAACTAAAGGGTTAACTAATGGTTGTTTTAACCCTAGGCATGTGAGGCTGTTGCTTCATCTTAGAGGAGCCACCAAGATAGCTTCTAAGAGTACAATGAAGTAGATGAGTAACAAACCACCCCTCTAGAAAGTGGGAATAAACTAATGGGAAAGCCCAAACACACCTCCTATGAAGCGGTGCTAAAATCAATAGAAGAGTCCGCAGATCACCCCTATTTACAAGGCAATATTCCAATTAATGGGAGAGTCAAAAAGAGTCAGAAAACACTGGTGGCTCTCTTTGACTGGTGGAAGCTCTGCATATTATGCATATTAAACATCAGATGGCATGATCTATTAAATGAGGTAATGGTAATAGAAAAGGAAAAAGATGATGAATTGTTTAATGGCTTACTCCATGGATTGCAATATTTGTGCATATCTATGTGCAAAGAAAGAATCATTCTGCATTTTTATCTGGTCTCCGTGAAGGACTTCTTTGAAAACAGAGGAAAGTTTTTCCACTACACAGTGTGCACGTAGCCTGGTTTTGTTTTCAAGAATCAAATGTAATCTTATTTACACCGTGCTGTAATTGGGTGCTGGTTCTTGTGGTTCAGCAATAGTGCAGTTGCTGTATAAGAAGAAATAACAATCTAAAACAATTCCACAAGCTAAATAGAAACAATCTGGAAACATTCTAACAGGATCATAACTGGTAATGGTAAAAAAACTGCAGGCATACAGCTTACCAAATACACTGCACTGCACTGCACTCTCGTTCCCTACAGTTCATACTGCACTGCACTGCAATTCAATTCAATTCAAAGAGGTGGAGTGGATTGCATATTGAATTGAGTGAGATGGCTCCTTTTACTCTGCTCCTGGGACTTCTCCAGGGGCCTCATGTATAAACGGTGCGTACGCACAAAAATGTTGCGCAAGAACGTTTCCACGTTCAAATAGCAATGTATAAAACCTAGACTTGGCATAAAGCCACGTACATTTCCACGGTAGCTCATACCCTGGTGTACACAAGTTCTGCGCTCGGTTTGCAGACTGGGTGCACCCAGTGTCAAAGCAGTGCTACTGTTCCTGTGTGGTTACCCTATCTTTTTAGAACCACATCCCTGACATGGCTTTATAAATACACTGAAATTAACCACATATTGTTTATTAGTTTAAGGCATCTGATTGTAATTAACCTGTAACAATATAATGGTCAAGAGAATGGTCAAACTATTCTAAATACCATAGCTGCTTTAGCATTGTTCCTCTCACTGCACCTTCTTCTTCTTCTTTCAGCTGCTCCCATTAGGGGCTGCCACAGCAGATCATCTTTTTCCATATTACTCTCACTGCACCCTCGGAGTATTTATACCACTGCATCTGAGTGGGGAATCACAGCTGTACAGCAGCTGATCAGAAAGAGAATTATCAGTATACAGCATCTACCACACGCTGCCTCAGCCATGCTGTCTATTTGAACTGCTCTCATACGGCAAATGGTTCAGAGCCTTTCTTGCACAGACCTCGCGGTTCAAAAACAGTTTCATCCCAAGAACTCTAAACGCACTCAATCAGTCCATCAAGTGCTCCTTGTAGAATGGTTTGTACCTATAAGTACAATTACCTCACTGTAAACTTGTGATACAGTTATAATATTGCACAACCTGAGCCACTTTATAAAGCGCGTATTTACATATGATGATGATATCATTTTTAAGATGTTTATTATATTATACAGATAAAACTTTAACTTCATTTAAATAATCTATATTGTTAATAATTAAACATGTGAGGACACGGTGCCGCAGCGCTAGCGAGGATCTGGCGCTCCATTCACGGATTGTTCCTGCCTTGCGCTGTATTCTTGCTGGGACTGACGCAACACTGGAAGTATAGCTGGATAGAATAATTAAACATGTACTACGAAGATATTTCAATGTTCCTTAAAAGTTTTAAAGAATCGTCGTTCTAAGCTTACAGATGGCTTAACATCTATTACATAGCTGATTGTGTGGTGATTGGGTATTTGGAGAAAGAAAAGAAAGGACAGGTATTGGGGGTTAGTACGTTTGAAAGAGACAGTACTGCTACAATAAATTATTTAATTGAAGGTCGCGCACGGCGCAGCAAGCATCTTGCGTGAAGCATGAACAATCACTGCTCCACTGTGTTCCCATGTTTAATAACATTTTAATTATTCAGAGAGCTGTAATATTATGAATGTAATGGATTCTGTGTCCTGTCGGAGGAAGAGAAAGCCTGGAAGCACGTAGTGATTCACACACATAGAGCACATAGAAGATCAAATACAAAACAAAGCATTTAACGTGCTACTTTAGTTACGATGGGATTTGAGAAACTAAACATTAAATGATTTTAAGATGAAGTTTATGATGTTCTACTTTAATGACAAAATAAACTACGTGATTAAAGTGGAAATTTAGAGATTAAAGTTGACATTTTGTACTTTTTTCCCACTGTGTGCCTATTTTTTTTCTCTGTACCCTAATAAGCTTTCATGACACTCAGACGGTGGACTACGACTCGCCTTTTCACGGCGACTTTGATATTTGACAACTTCTTTTTTATTTCGGGCACTGTGCGACTTTGTGAAGTTGAGCTTTCGAGTTTCTCCGACATGCTAAGAAACTCGATCAACTTCCTTTTCTTGTTTATACCAATGTTTAAACCAACAAATAATACATTTTTCCTTTCCTCCACTTGTTATTTGCTGAAATCCTTCTAATTTCCCTCTTACTTTTACCATTGTCTTTTCACAGAAGGCTGATCTTAAGGGCTATTTATATTGATTTGCATATTCAAAGAGGTATAATTCTGGGAGGAGTTGGGGCGGGACAGCAGGCGCATGCACATGCATTACTTTTCACACTGACTGGGATTTATGGAGCAGAAGAACGTGGATGTTGGCGTTCGCACAGATTTATGCATCTGGATTTTTTTGTGTGTAAGCACATTTCAGCTTTTGTGCTTATGTCATGTTGCAGTGTGAATTCTATGCACGGCGTTATGCATAAGGCCCCAGGTCCCTGATAGCTCAGCTGGAGTGGCCTCCTTCAGCCCCTGAGCATTGGCCTCACACTCACCAAGGGACTTCCTTACAGCTGGCTGGCTGCCTGCCCTCTCTTTCATTCGCTCACTCACATCAGCTTTCTGCACCTCCTGCCTTTTCTCCCATCTTCTAACCTCCATCTCCATTCTCTGCATCTCAACTCATTTCCGATCTTTTTTCCCCAATCTCAGTTGTGTAGGCTCCCAAAATACTACCTCTCCTAATGGGGCACAGGTTTGAGGCAAGCCTCCGTCCTCAGCAATAATTAAGCATCTGAATGACTCTCACACTTACCATTCCATACAAAATCAGCCAGGGGCCTCTGTCATCCCTGGTGCAGAGCGTAATCGCGTACACCCGCTCCCCAAATGGGGGTCTGCATGATCATTTATTTAAAATGCGCCAAAGCCACAGACTATCACTGTTGTTTTGTGGTAGACATTTAACATCTTATTAAAGAAAGAAAGTCCTGCGGTGGGTTGGCACCCTGCCCAGGATTGGTTCCTGCCTTGTGCCCTGTGTTGGCTGGGATTGGCTCCAGCAGACCCCCGTGACCCTGTGTTCGGATTCAGCAGGTTGGAAAATGGATGGATGGATGGATAAAGAAAGAAACATCCGCTAACAGGACAAATCAGTAATCAGGCAGGAGAAGACTTGTTCATTGTATCTTTTAATTACACATTGGCAAAATGCCTTGGAGGGAGCCATCTGTCACAGCCTGATCAGAATGGCCAAAGAAACAAAGAATAGAGGTTAATTTTATAAACTATTAAATTTACATGCAGTGTCAATCAATGCATACATTTTACTCTGGCTGGCTCATTGGTTTACACTCAAATGATTTATAGGACATTTGCTGATTTATTAGTCATCTCTTAGTCATCCTTCAGTACATTTTGTATATTCCATCTACCTTTCTTCTGATACATTAGTTACTTGACCATCTCAGCATTTTTCCTAAACCAATTCTTATAGATCAGTGTACATTTTGTTGTTCACTTGACCTTTATCTGGTATCCTGGTGTGCCTGAACAGGTTTCTGACCTTTATTAAGGCTTACTTGTCTGAACTTATCATGACTTACAAACCTGAGCGTACATTAAGATCTCAAGATGCCGGTCTGCTTATGATTCCAAGGATTAATAAAATAACAGTGGGAGGTCGAGCTTTTAGTTACAGGGCCCCTAAACTGTGGAATGGTCTGCCTGCTACTATAACAGATGCCCCTTCGGTCTCAGCTTTTAAATCCCGGCTGAAGACTCACTACTTCAGTTTAGCATATCCTGACTAGAGCTGCTGATTAGCTGTACAGACTGCATCTCTGTTGTTAGTCATTAGCACTTAAACATAAGTAACATGACAGTTAGATTGTATAATAACCCTCACTTATTCTTTTTTTCTTCTAGGTACTCAAATGTGGCACTTGGTGCCATGGCCCACCTGCCAAGTTGTTTTGCCTGCCTAAGGAAAAGTCATCTCAGATGGGGGATCGCAGGAATCGTGGGAAAGAGGGGTCCTTTCATCGGATTGGCTGGCCCAGCACTGTTTTAGCCGTGGAATGGCCAAATGGGGGAGGCAGCTTGAAGGATGAGGTCTCCAGGACTCTACACAAATCCAAATCTTATTATGGGATATATCATCTACTGTTAAATTCTGCTCCGTACTTCTAAAATGTATATTTTTTTATTTCTTACTATATTGAGGAATTGTTCTGTTCTGTGTACTGCATTGTATTGTATTGACCCCCTTCTTTTGACACCCACTGCACGCCCAACCTACCTAGAAAGGGGTCTCTCTTTGAACTGCCTTTCCCGAGGTTTCTTCCATTTTTTCCCTACAAGGTTTTTTTTGGGAGTTTTTCCTTGTCTTCTTAGAGAGTCAAGGCTGGGGGGCTGTCAAGAGGCAGGGCCTGTTAAAGCCCATTGCGGCACTTCCTGTGTGATTTTGGGCTATACAAAAATAAACTGTATTGTATTGTATTAACCCTTTCTGCTATTTCTTTAAGATGAATGCTGTGTTACCCTAAAATTATTCTTCCACAGTTTTCACATTATTTATGAAAGTGTCTAAAATGATCGAAAATGCAAATGAAATGCAGGACTTCCAGGCTAAAGAACTCTTTCTTTCCCAAGGCCATTAGACTCCTAAATAACTGACTGGAGTTTATCACCATGGTTCACCTCATTCTATCTACCTCACACAACTGTAACTGTATTTGACGTGTCCATCACACACCTACCTGCACATTACACTTTATACTTCTATTCTGTTTTTACACTTTATGCTGCCTCTGTTACTTATTATCTATTTGCTACTTATTAGTTATGTTTATCTTTATACTTTGGTTTGTTAACTATTGGCATTTGGTGTGGACAGCAAAGAAAGAATTTCATTGTACAGGGAAACATGTTTCTTTACTGTGCACATGACAATAAACTTTGAACATTGAAATGATGCAATAGCCTGTCTACACTGGACATGTGCGTATCGGCAGAAACATGAAGAGCAAGTGTCCTGCTTGAAGGCATGGAAACGTCACCAGCCACAGCATTTATCACAAAACTGTAGTGACCAGTAAATTATTTACCTTTTGCAAACACATACAGCATTCAAAGTATAGAAAACATAATTGAGGTGCATACTCATAATCAAGTGGCATGTCTTTGTCTTCTGTGTTGGATTACGGTTTTCTTCTGTGAAGAGTCAGACAACAATATCTGGCTGATGCATTAATCCAAGGTGATTTACACATTTGAGATACAATTAGTTAGGTTTTGTTTCTTTTTCCAATTGAAACAAAGGTACGTGAAGTAATGTGCACATTGACACACAGTGTTAGGGTTTGAAGTCCAAAACCTTAACTACTATGCCACACTGCCTAATGACACAATGTGGCGAGCAAGATCCAATCAGGGAAGGGCCATGCAATTAGTATGAACCAATCAGAGTGTGACTAGAGTCTGTGTTTCAAACTCTCCTATCCACACAATGACGCTGAGCCCATTTTTTTTTTTTTTAAAGAAATTTGTGGCTTTGGAGAGCATTTTGAAAAGTCTCCATTTTTTAGTGGTTCAAATTGCCGGGATAGTGTGGATGAAAGGTGAAAACGGAACAAATGCCTTTCGAAACAGAAATGTAGTAGTGTGGATGTAGCTTTTATTTCTTCCTCAATCCTACCTATCCAAGGTGGACTGTGGCTTTCTTGTTTTTCAGGTTCTCTGTTATTACAGTGCAGTTAGTTTAATTAAACTTTCCAGATTTGGCTGTTCACACTGGGCACATTACTTGAAATTCATGAGAGCCATGATAGCTTTGGTTATGAGACTTAAAATGATTTTGTTTATACTTTTGCTTGTCATTTCTCCTGTCTGTCTAGTTCTGTGCATTCTTCCTGTTAGAATGTATTGAATACCTTTTATCCAGACTGCAGGCTGTATTCTATTATTATTCATTTATTATTTTCTGACTTTTTCACCCCTTATATCATTGAGATTTTTTTGCTTTTTGGCTTTTATTCACATTGCTTTATTTCAATCTCTTTACTCATTAAATGTTTCTCATGTTTTTTTTTTTCTGTAATCCCTTTTTAATTTTTTTAATTACTAATTTTTCTTTCATCATCTTAAATTTGCTGGTCAAGTTCAGTGTAACACCTGGGTGTGCTTCTAACATCAAGTTTCTCTTGGTTAGTCTAGTGTGTACACAAGTTACTGGAGCATTTTCCACATAATGCATATTTTAAATAAATAGTGTTGTGATACTTTTTGTCTCTTGGGGTTAATTTCTTCAAAAGGGTTTGGTGCACTAACAGTCAAAGCAGGAGTGAACCTCACTGTTTAATCTTGATGCTTCTTTTGTACCAACACAATTGTTATTGTCTTAAATTTGCACACAAGGCTCAGTGTACTATCCAGATTGCACCTAACAATTTTATTTAGTGAAAAATTTTTCACAAAAGGCATTTTAACCCTTAATGGCTACTTTTATATTGGTCAAGACTGGTAATGCCTGAATTATTAAACTTTATGTGTACGTTATGTGTACACCCCGCAATACTTATCTATGTCACCTTCAGTCATCACTCTCAGCCAAACACGCTGCACTTTATTCTCACAGAAAGGTCTACCACACATTAACATTGGCCAAAACTGGCTACTTCAGCTTGAAGACTTTACCGGGGGGGTTAGAAGCCGCTCTCCTCGCAGGCCCAACTCCTGCCGGGATGCCTAGATCCTTCTTGAAACTACCCTAGAAAAGCCAAAGAGATGCTTCAAGGGCTGCACTCCTGCTTGGATTTGCAGATGACAATCCACTGCCAGACAACCTTTGAAAGGGCTGCACAAACACCCTAAACAATGGTGAGGAATACCAGCCTCCTGCTGGGAAATCTATAACCTTTTGTCGCGGACAGTTGGGGGTTGTGCCCACCTGGGAAGCCTGAAAGGACTGGGGGAGGGTCCATACCTCCCCATGTCTACGAGAGGGCAGCTGCCCTGGTCTGTACAGGGGCCACGGGAACCGAGCATGGAAGCTCAACCCTACTGGGGCCTGTGGCCACCACAAGGGCATGCCAGGAGGAGTGGAAAGCCCCAGATGTCAGTACTTCCGCCACCTCAGGAATTTCAGGGTCACCTGGATTGCTACAGGTTGCTTATGCACCACTTCCGCCACACCAGGAAGTTCCAGCTGGAAGACCATCACAGAGCACCTGAAGCACATCCAGGTGGCTATAAAAGAGACTGCCTCCCTCGAGTAGATGAGCCAGAGTCGGGAGAAAGAAGGCAAAGCTTGAGAGGAGAGGAGTAAAGGCAGTAGAAGGAAGTCAGAAGGAGCAAGAGACGGACTTTTGAAGGGTGTTTGGTGCATGGGCACTGTGTTGTGTGCATAAACTGTAAATAAATGTGTGTGATTCGGGACATTGTGTCTGCCTGTTTGTGTCCGGGCTGAACTACCACACTTTGGTTACTAGAATGTGAAATGTTTCCTCAGAAAGTGCTGAATGAACAACAAATCACTCAGACAAGAAGAGCTCATGATTACACTAATCACTTGGGGCAGAAGATTTCAATACACAAGGACATTTCAGTGAGATATTTAAACTTTAATTGAATCTTTACTTATATTTATTTGCAGGCATTACCAGTTATCAAATATTAGAAGCCAGAAGTAAAAGAAAACATACAAACTGAATGATTCAAATCAACGTCTGTGTAGCCAAGTGAGAGGCCATTCTTCTTAATCCAACTGAGGCATTCCTTAAACATATTTGCAATGGCACTGCCTTTATCCTTTTTGTCTGCTGGGAAGCATTTTCATTTAGTAGACGGCTCTGTACTTTCAGCTTGATGTTCCATTTCATCTGCCTACATCATTTCTCTCTCTCGCTAACTCTGCATGTCACGTCTCTCATATCAAAAGCCATAGCTCATCTGTCTTTCTCAAAAGCTGTATTGTGTTTGCATCACAACAATAGAGGTCCCTCCCCTTACACCACTTTCGATGGTTATTTTAGTAAGTGATATCAGTTAAAAAAGTGGATTGCTGACAACTTCCTGTGGTTTTATTATTTGTTCATGAAGTTATTTTAAGCTAATTATGAGATGCAAGTTAATAAAGTTCAGTTCCCATGCTCCAATTTTACATCTTCTAACAAGCATGTACATTGGTTAGTTTATCCAAGCTTAAACCTATACATTCTAATAGATAATAACATTTGTTTTAAAACATTTGCATATTTCTTCCCAGAGTTCTTATGTATTTTGCATCCCAGAATTCAACACTGAAAACAAATGATTATTCCAATCAATTTGTTTAGCTGATGGTTCAAAAGAAGAACAGATCTCATGGCTCCCTTTTCTATAATATCCTCTAAATCTTTACCTCTCTCGCTGGTCCTTGCACCTTAACTTCATTTGCAGTGCCTCCTCAAAGCAGTTTCTGCAGCTTTTCATTTTCTAACTTAGGATCATCTCTAGAGAGCATGTGCATTGTGAGTCATTAGTTCCACCTTTTGCTTTTCCCAGACTTCTGCTAAACTCCTGTTGAAATACACACAATCATGAGTTACGCTAGTTTTTCACTTATGTGCTCTAAAATATATTTATAGTCTTGGTCCTGCTGTATATTCATTTAAAAACTACATCTTATCTAAATAATGCTAAAACAAAAAACATGACTTAAATATTATAATCTTAATTAATCCAATTAAAATGACTACTTTTGCAGTTTGTAATAAGTGATCATTTTTGGGATATGAAGATGGGCTTGAGTCTGTCTTCTCTGTGTTATACTTAACAAGGGGTAAGGCACAAGGGAATGGATGGGAGTGGTAAACATTGAGAATATTAACAAAGTAATTAACAGTGTCCATCCAAATTTCCTTTACACCAATATTATAATAAAGATTTATAGACTATTGCCAGAAATAGGATTTACATTTCAGTTAGGCAACCTAAGAATCATTCCCAACCACACTGTCAATTCTTTGTATTGCACCCAAAAACTCAGATGAGCAGGAAGTGCACAGCACCAACCTTTTATCCTGTTATGATAACCTTCATCTTCAGGTAATGCTGCATAGTGAAAAAAGAAGTAAAGATTTCATAACAGTCTTCAAGAAAAAAAAAAGTCAAAATTGGATACTGATAGCCCAAAAAATAAATAAATAAAATTATATTTGCATATCAAGGAAACCCAGAATAAGTCTAGGAAAATGCAAAAAATCAACCATAAACATCAATCATGATGTTTGGGGATTCATTTCACAAAATTATTTTTTGTGCATATTATTAAAACAGGAGGGTACCTCACTCTTTGGTTACTGACATAATATTATACTTCTGTAAATGTCTTTCTTTGCACCAAGGGTTTGATGTCATATCTTCATGGTTCCAAGTAAAGCTTCAGTTTATAATTCACATGCGGTTATGGGGACTGGTGGGATATCAAGATGGGTCTGTATCTTCATTGTGGACCTTCCTATGCCTATCAAGATTGTATTTCTTTGTGAATTGTTTGCCACATTCAGAACAGCAATGAGCCTTCTCACCAGTGTGAATTTTCAGATGCGTCTTGTAATTGCTTCTACTCGAGAATTGCTTACCACATTCGGAACAGGAATGAGGCTTCTCACCGGTGTGAATTTTCATATGCACCCGAACACTGCTCATGGCTGAGAATTTTTTGCCACATTCTGAACAGCAGTAGGGCTTCACTGCAGTGTGAACCCACATGTGATGCTGAAGAGTGCCTATTCCAGAATAACGTTTTCCACATTCAGAACAGCAATGAGGCTTCTCACCAGTGTGCATTCTCATGTGTGTCTGAACCTGGCTTCGGGACAAAAATCTCTTGCCACATTCAGAACAGCAGTGTGGCTTTTCTCCAGTGTGCATTTTACTGTGCATCTGAAGATAGCTTTTATGTGCAAATTTCTTTCCACATTCAAGACAGCAGTGTGGCTTTTCTCCAGTGTGAATTTTCATATGTGACTGAAGATGGCTTCTACACAAGAATCGTTTGCCACATTCTAAACAGAGGTGAGGCTTTTCCCCAGTATGGATTTTTATGTGTCTGTAATAAGAGCTTATGCATGAGAATTTTTTGCCGCACTCAGAACAGCAATGTGGTTTTTCCCCTGTGTGAATTCTCCAGTGCATTTGAAGATTGATTTTCTGAGAGAATCGTTTCCCACACAAAGAACAAAAGTACGGCTTTTCACCAGTGTGAATCTTCATATGTACTTTAAGGCGGCTTATGTATGAGAATTGTTTGCCACATTCAGAACAGCAATATTGTTTCTCTTCAGTGTGAGCCTTTGTGCACCTCTGAAGACTGGCTCCATCTGATGATCCCCTGCACTTCTTATGCTTCGTAACACAACCAGTATTTGAAAAACTTTCTTTAGAGTTTAAATCCTTTGTTTCTGACACATATTTTTGTTTCCTTGAATATTTAGGATGTTGAGATGCTGGAATAAATGAAGAGAAGGAAAATGTTATTTTAGAAATGCACTCTAAATAGAAACACAGGTAGAGGAGTACAAATAACCATTGTCTTCAGGATTATATTAACTTTATTAAACTAGAACAAAAATGAATCACATAGAATGAAATAGTAATTCTAGATGGCCAGCAGAGCACAGGTAAAGTCTGCCTACACCTCAGTCACACTGAAAGTATAAAAGACAATATTTAGAAAGCATATTCCTGAAATCATTTCAGATGTTGGAAGTACCATGAGGTTTATTTAATATCCTATGCATCACTCATATAACCTGCTTTTCTACTTATGCTACATAATTTTCTCTTTTCAATTTATGGGATTATAGGATAATTGTCTTTGACAACATCTTTGGATCAAGTCTGATGTGGTTTTCTGTTTAACAATTTATGCATACCATATTTCAAAGTTGTTTGTATATGATGCAATAAACCTGTAAATCAATCAAAAGAAATAATGGCATTTTTACATACCCAAAGTTGTCTTCTTTCAAACAAATCATAAGTTTCTATGTTGCCTGCTCTCTTTCATTATTAAACTATGCAATGTGCATATGTACTGTATACTCTGAGGTAAGCAGCAAGTCACAGCTGAGTTTGTCTGCTTTTATCTAAGATCCCACCTATGCTGAGCGGCATACAGTGAATGGCTAATTACAATTGGATAGCTGAGATTCAGAGCATTCTAATGATTTACAGTTGTCTGTGATTGGTCAGTTGTACTATGTGTCACAGCTGTGAATAAACAGCAACAAATATAATGCCTATGTAACATCTCATCTTTATGTACCATTACACATAGTTATGCACAAAGCTTGAGTCAGACTCAGCAAAAGTACTGACTACTGAGAAGGACTTGAGGCAATGCTTGATTTATAAAATCTGCTTAGTATGACTATGAAGTGTTGCAGTGTGAAGTTTTACAGTTCAATCACTATGGATTCAAGTACTATACCTGGAGGCTGTCTGCTGCCTGTTCTCCCTATGTTAGTTAACCGAGCATTCTCTTTCAATTTCAACTTAGCGTACATCAGCAATGTTCTTACAACCTCTCCCAATCAAATTTTATTTTATCACACCGCTTGCAACATTGTTCATGGTATACCACCAGACCCCCAACCGAAGGGATAAACAGTGCCTCAAAGTATTTCTAATTACACTCGCTTCACCCCCAACTCCTTCACCAACTACCTAGGAAAAGAGAAAAATGCACAACTTCAGAAGAGAAATAAAACTGAATGGCGGCGAGGAAGTCAGGGAGATTGAAGGAAGCATGTTTAAAAACAGGATAAAAAGCCTTGCAAGGCTGTGTCGATCCCTTTGGTGGCATTGTGGGGGAAAAACTGGGGAGCAAATTATACTGTGAGCAAATCTTATTTGGTTGGGAGACAGCGGCAGCCTCTTGTGAATCAAACTGCTGAGAAACACTGGTTTAAGTGTGTGTCCGTCTATATGAGTAACTCTGGGCTCAAGGCTGCCTGATCTCTGCCCTGTACCAAGGGCTTTCAAAAAGACATTGTCCTCACCCTAGTCACCCAGTATTGGAAGAAGCTGGGATGAAAACATATGTATGTACTGTTGTGGAGAAACCGTCTTCAGAAAAAAAACAAGCAGAGTTTTCAAATAGGCAGTCAGAATACACTTTATTGCACAGCATAGGAAACCATTGCAGAGCACATAAAGCCATCACAGTTCAATGAAGTGAGCCTTATGACTTGGGCGAGCCTTACATTTATTACACTTCTTATCTCAAAATATCCCCGTTTCACACCATTTCTCATTATCTGCTCTTCAGTGTTTCTCATGATAATGACCTCACTCAGTACTTTTTCTCATAACAATTACCTGGTCCTGTGGACTTCCTCACAATAATTACTCTGCCCCATTGACTTTCTCATAACAATCTTCTTCATGGTAGACCTTCTCAGAACAATTTTTCTTCCCAGTCCACTCATTCTCATAACAACCACTTTGGCTCAAAGCACAAACTCGAGCAGAAAAAAATTCCAACCATACACCTGCAGCTTCTTGTTCCAAATGCAAGGTTTCAAGAATTCCGCCCTAAAAATTATGTTATAGAGAGTGAAATGGAAAGGTGGCATAAAGAGTAAAACATGGGATGCTGTGGCTTAGCTGGTTAAAACGTGTGTCTAATAAACCGGAGATCTTGAGTTTGAGCCTCAGAGGTGCCTCCTCGTGATATTCTTTTCTTTTGTAGCATGGGGCAGTGACACTCCTAGTTAAAAACCAAATCGGTTTCATGTAGCAAAACAGCATTATCGAAAATTACAAAAATTGTTACTGTACCCTGGAATTTTAAGGACCCACAACCACTGACGCACTGACCTGCTCAGCCCTGGGACTTTGAGTTTTCAGCCCTCCATAACCTTGCACCCTCCAAATTTCTTAACACGATATTGGAAGCATAATGCTTGGAGCAGTGAAAGCACTTCCATTAACTCTAACTCTCTTTTATTAGGGATGTGCTGGCAGAGCCTGATCGTGGATTGTGCTGAATGCTTCTTTTAGTTTAATCTTAGTATACAATTACTATTTGTGCTGTTGTTGTGGTTACTCTGTTGCTGTTTAAGGTGGCACTGTAACCAGACTGGCATTTCGATAAGGCATTTCCAGCACAGAGCCTGGTCCATTTGTGGAGCTAGCACTCTCTGCTGGACACACACCAGTTGACTGGAAAGCTGCCAGTGATTGATACAGTTCTGCGTTGAATATTAGTTCTGAATTGTAGTAGTTCACGAAACCACATTTTAAGTTGGTTAACTGCTTGAAAGAAAGAAAAAAAGCTAACAAATAGAAGAACAGGGCAATGTGACCAGCAGAGTCCCTGGGGTGTCTGTCCTCAGACTTTTACACTAATTTTGATTAATGGCATTTACTCTGGTATAGTTAGTAGACTTGAGAAATGTGAAGATGAGAATAATATAATATCCTAAACGTGTGTGGCCCCTTACCAAGTTTACATAGAGGGATGTGGTCTATGGTAGATTGAGTTCCCTTTACTGTTGGTTAGAGACCAGGGGCCTCATGTATAAACGGTGCACAAAATGTTGCATATGCCCATTTCCACGCTTACTTCGAGATGTATAAAAACTAAATTGGCATGAAGTCACAAACATTTTCACGCCAGCTTCGCATTTTTCCCCACTCGGGTTTGCAAACTGGTGGCACCCAGCGTCAATGCAATGCTACTGTTTCTGTGCCGTATCCCTTTTTTTTCAGATTTGCATCCAAGACACTGGCTTCATCAAATACACTGAAATTAACTGCATATCATTTACAAATTGAAGGCACCTTATTGTAAACCACAATATTATGGTGCACAGAATGGCCAAACTATTCCAACTATAATGTCTGTTTTATCATTTAGAAGATATGACAAATGGAAGGAAATCCAAATCCTTCCAACGCAGCGATGAAAATAGCAGACTATATACATCGAGCTCCCACTTCAGTAATGGTCTTGTCATGGCTTCCTTTGTCTGTTATGCCGCATAAACCATCACTTATTTCTCCTATGTGATTTCTTACCGCCACATCACTAAGGGAGGGGTATCGCCTTTTAATATCATATCTATATAGTTTTAGGTTATGTAACATGCTGCAATTAAAAAGAACTTATTCCAACAAGGGAGCTAGCGCCCCCTGCTGGATTCAGCTCGTATTTAGAGATCAAGCTGATTTCTTGGCACGTGATGATGACTGGCTTCCAAGTCGATTTCGATTTCAAAAAGCTATCTTCTTGCACCTGTGTGTTGATGCGGTGCCGGCTTTACAATGGTAGACTTTGGGAACTTGTGCTATATCTGTTCCTTTGCAAGTCTACCCTCAGGTTTTTAGCCACAGGAGGTTTTCAACGTGAACTTGCTGACAGATCAGGTATTTCAAAAACATCACTGAATCGCGCCATGCCAGCTGTACATGATTTCCGTACACTGTGGTTGAACAGGCAGAAATTAAAGCACAATTCACAGCAACGTCCTATTTTCCAAATGTAATCAGAGAGATCGACTGCACACACATTGCTATAAAGGTGCCATCACAGAATGAGTGTGCTTAGGCAAATAGAAAGTATTTCCACTCTTTTAAAGTGCAAACTATCTGTGATGTAAAAAAGTGTCTCATTAATGTTGCTGCATGGTGGCCTAGCTCAACTCATGATTCATTCATCCTGAGAAATGGTAGTGTTGGGAGCAAACTTGAAAATGGTGTTGTGCGTGATGGCTGGCTTCTTGGTAAGATAAGACATTTAATATTACCCCTTTGGTCAAATTTGTAAATTATCTGTATGATGTACTGTAATCATAGAACACAAATACTTAGGTGACATGGGTACCCTTTGAAGACATGGCTTCTCACCCCGCTCGACAACCCACTGACCGAACAAGAGTGATATTATAATGACTCCCACTCTCAGGTTCGGGTATTGGTACAATGTACTATAGGGAAGCTTTGGGAAACTGCCTGGATAAGACTGGTGAAGTGCTGCTCTATAGCATTGTGCAAGAATGTAGCGTGACACACAATCACAGCTTGCCCATACCTGATGCGGTATGATGAACCTGACCAGCCAACTGATCAGCCAAATCAGACAACGTTACAACTTCAACTGAATATAATCACAGGTAAGCAGATGCAGCATTTATTTTTTTTAAACCATTCATTTGTCTTCTGGTCAATATTACATAGTACTGCCTTTATTTTGTAGTTCATTGGCTACATCTCTTATAGTATCCACTAATGCATTTTGCGATTCCAGAACAGCATCTGTTAGCGCACGGCCAGATGGTCGCCCAGCAGTTCCCGAGACAGGGGTGTGTGAGCAGCCAGTGTACGATGATGTGCTCGGCACAGCAGCAGCACCATCATCATTGCCTGGAGTCACATGCCCGGCAAGGGGATCAGCTTTTGTAATATTGCCTGGAACAGAATAAATATTAATACATGTCGCATCTGCTGCCTGCTTGTTTGTCTTATTAGACATGCAAATTATTTACACAAGTATGAATAATGGTAAGCTCGGGAGTAGCAGAGAAGTACGTAAGAGTTGTACAGGATATGTATGAGAGAAGTGTGACAGTGGTGAGGTCCTCGGTAGGAGTGATGGATACATTCAAGGTGGAGGTGGGATTACATCAGGGATCGGCTCTGAGCCCTTTCTTATTTGCAATGGTGATGGACAGGTTGACAGACGAGATTAGACAGGAGTCCCCGTGGACTGTGATGTTTGCTGATGACATTGTGATCTGTAGCAATAGTAGGGAGCAGGTTGAGGAGACCCTGGAGAGGTGAAGATATGCTCTAGAGAGGAGAGGAATGAAGGTCAGTAGAAACAAGACAGAATACATGTGTGTAAATGAGTGGGAGGTCAGTGGAATGGTGAGGATGGAGGGAGTAGAATTTCTGAAAGTGGATGAGTTTAAATACTTGGGATCAACAGTACAGAGTAATGGGGATTGTGGAAGAGAGGTGAAAAAGAGAGTGTAGGCAGGGTGGAGAAGAGTGTCAGGAGTGATTTGTGACAGACGGGTATCAGCAAGAGTGAAAGAGAAGGTCTACAGGATGGTAGTGAGACCAGCTATGTTATATGGGCTGGAGACGGTGGCACTGACCAGAAAGCAGGAGACAGAGCTGGAGGTGGCAGAGTTAAAGATGGTAAGATTTGCACTGGGTGTGACAAAGATGGACAGGATTAGAAATGAGCACATTAGAGGGTCAGCTCAGGTTGGACGGTTGGGAGACAAAGTCAGTGAGGTGAGATTGCATTAGTTTGGATATGTGCAGAAAAGAGATGCTGGGTATACTGGGAGAAGGGTTCTAAAGATAGAGCTGCCAGGGAAGAGAAAAAGAGGAAGACCTAAGAGAAGGTTTATGGATGTGGTGAGAGAGGACATGCAGGTGATTGGTGTAACAGAACAAGATGAGGACAGGAAGATATGGAAGAAGATGATCCACTGTGGCAACCCCTAATCGGAGCAGACACAAAAAAAATAATAATAAGATGGATAATGGTAAGCGAAAAAAAATTAAAACTCATCTTCACCTGAGGTGATGTCAGAATCTCCCTCACCCACTGGTAAAATAGTGATTATAAGTGCCTTGGCAATTATTGCAGCAACTCACTGGTGAAATGGTGTGAGCCCTGGAATTTTGCTACCTCCTCCAGTGGTGTTGACACTCAAACAAGGCTGCAACTTGTCTTTTCACGGAAACTTTGATGTCTGACCACTTCCTTTTTGAAACGGTGACCAGAGCACAATACAGGCTGCAGCCTTGTGATCGTAAATCACAGACTGTTGCTTATTACACCTGTTACTATGCTGTAGCTGCTACCCAGCATATTTGTTTAGGTGCATCTTTTATATTTATTATTAAAGCAAAATCTAAATCACTTGATTAACAAAGGATAAAGAGCATAATTAGATCAAGAGTTAAAATCAGATCTTCCAAAAGAGATATCTGTATTAATAAATTTAATTCAAACTAAAACAAAAAATAACATCAGCCAGGGTATCTTTGAAGTTTAAAATGCTGCTAACTAAACATTTGATCTCTTGGAAATAATATATCATTTACCAAAGCAGCTTTAAGTACAAAATCTGATTTGTGTCTTTTCACTGAAACTTGTCTTAGTATACCTGAGCAATTCCTTTGGCTGAGGTAGCACCAAATGATTCTACATTCCTTCATAAATCAAGAGATATCAAGGTTGAGGTACTGGCCTTGGGATAATTCTGTGTGATGAACTGCAAACCATCCCTATAAAAATTTAGGCGACTTTACATCCTTTGATGCACTTGTATGAGATACTAGCTGAAATACACAGCATTGCCCGGGAGGAAAATAAAGTGTTTTTTTTTTTTTTTTTGGTTTGAGAACATATAATTTAAAAAAAAAAACAACATTAAAAATAAATATAAATCAACACACAATGAAGACTCACTAGTGTGCTTGTTTTGTGGTCTTGTATGTTATCATCCAGTTGACGCTCGGAACTGGAAAACTGTACTTAATTTCAAAAGCAACTGGTGCGTGTGGTGCAGCTCAAACAAAGAATACAGGCAGTCACCTCCAGTTCGCCCTCTGGTGGTCGTTCCAAGTGTCATCAGGATTATAAAATGCATAGAAGAATGCAAAATCACCCCCCAACCATTCCCAGAAGGGGGTGGGTTAGGGTTGATATCCCCCTACAGTATTTTTAGTCGACCAATGACAAACGTGTACCAAGTTTCATGAAAATCGCTCCAGCCGTTCAGAAGTGATGCTGGAACATACATACATACATAGACTTAGATTATATATATATATATATATATATATATATATATATATATATATATACACAGTGGAACCTCGGGTCATGACCGTAATTCGTTCTAAAACTCTGGTCGCAAACCGATTTGGTTGTGACCCGAAGTAATTTCCCCCCCCATAGGATTGTATGTAAATACAATTAATCCGTTCTGGACCGTACAAACTGTATGTAAATATATATACGCTCGCTTGTGCTCTCTCTCTCTCTCGCTGGCACTCCCACACTCTCTCGCGCGTGCTCTTGCTCTCTCTGTCGCTCGCTGCACAGGGAATGCACAGGGAGAGACTGAACACGTGCGGAAATCATCTGCGTGTACGAACCAGAAGGGAAACTGGCTTGTTCGTCACCCGAGTGTGTGGTCATGAACAAATGCAAAAGTTTGGCAAACTTTTTGGTCGTAACCCGATTTGTACTTGGTCCGAGACGTTCATGACCTGAGGTTCCATTGTATGTATATATATATATATATATATATATATATATATATATATTTAGTCATGAGCAATGAATATGGCCTTGGTGGTCTGCAAGCAAGTGCTACATCTGTGCTGCAGTCTTTTTTAATCTATATATATATCATTGCTCATGACTAAATTCGGCAGCCTTTTATTTGATTATTCATAAGTTATGAACATACAGTACATTGATGATGATGATTTTAATATACAACCATATATTATTCTAATATAATAACCGTGGACAGTGTAGAGAAGAATAGCAGAAAATCCTCAAGTCCAGGAATGTGAAGCTTGGTCCGGCAATCTTACCAAATGCTGTCATTTTTTTTTTTTTTAATATACTGTTTTGTTTTGTCATTCTGGAGTAGTGACTGTTGCTTGATGGGGGAAAATAACTTAAATGACTTCTGCACAAGGCTGCAACACAGCAAAATATGAAGAAAGTGAAGGAGTCTGAATACTTTTTGAAGGCACTGTAATCTCAATAAAATTTGAATTAATTAGACATATTAAAGACAGAATTGAGGTCTGAATATGTATCAATGCTGCTGAACAACTTTTGAGACTTTTACTTCTCTATTACTTATTCTTTAACTATATTAAAGGACTTAATAGTTAAAGCAGGCAACAAAGTAAATTATTATACCTGGCATTATCTGCATTTAACCTTGATAACTGTATTTTGTTTTGTGCTTTAATAAATAAGATAAACATTTTAATACCAATTTTTGTGGTTTCAGAGGTTAAGTTTGAGTGGTGTTTAATTAAATAGGAGTTTAATTGAAGGGCTACACAGGGTTAGGGACTAAAGGGGACTCAGGCCAACAGCAGGTAACCCAATTTGTTCAAGCCCCATCACCTGGTGGTGGAACTACATGGCGTAACATCAGGACCCTAATGTCACTATGTTGGGCAGATCGCTCACCCCCTAACCTATGTTTTGGCTTGGTAGAGTTCTATATTATTCTACTTTCCCCTTTTGTATTATTAATGTGTAGCCTTTGTCAGAATGCCTAAAATCTCACAGACTTATCACTGTTTATAAGGTATTCTACCATATAACTGCTCCCCACCTTCCCTTCTACATTTATAACCTCATGCAATTAGGTGTAGTAAAAGACAAGCAGGAGTAAAGTTACAACTTTAAATAATGTATTATTGATAATATTCATAAAATAGTAACAATAAGCAATGTACAAGTGAATACTGGCAACCATACAACCTGATAAATGCTGATGTGTAGGTTCAGGCGGCACACAGACTTGTTTATTACTTAAAATGTCTCTAGTTAAGGCATCATTGTTGGTCAGCTTTCTTCAGAACAAGCTGCATGCCTGTCTCAATATGGATGCCGGGTTGTGCTTCTCATGGCAATGGTGTGACAGAGAGATGCTTCTTCATGGTGATGTTTGTAAGAGAGATAGGGAGGGGTAAAGCAACCGGATTTATGCATTCTTTGTTCAAACCCTTACACCAATACGGTGTTGTGTTACAGAATGGCTTCCAATTCAGGCCAATTCCAAGCAGCCATACTTCAGACCAATGGGGCACACAATACCTTTCACACCTGCACCTCAAAACCATTTGCTCAGCTGATGCTTGCCAGCTCGGTAGATTGGCTTTCCTGTGGGGATTGACTGACAGAGTCCTACAGAGAAACACTTGCCAAACTGGTTTGAGGCACTTCCCCCAGCCCTGTCATAAAATTACAAAGACTCATTCCTAAAAAAAGGGGTGGTGGGGTGGTTGGGGAGTTCTTAACCATCAAACCATTGCTGTTCTTATCAATAATGTAACAATAGTATTACATTGCTTTGTCTGACTTACAAACAAAGACATACAAAATATTTATCAACTTATATACAAATTCTCACACCACAACAACCAAGAAAGGAGCAAGAGATAACCCGAGTTTTCCCCTCAGACATGTCTCTGGATACTAGAGAGACTGCATCTGGAGTATTGTGTGTAGTTTTGGTCACCATGTGACAAGAAAGACATAGTGGAAGAGCATCCAGGGGCATCCCAGGACTTAAGGACATGTTGTACTCTGAACAGAGGATTAAACCTGTTCAGTCTCAAACAGAGAAGACTGTGTGGGGACCTTATCCTAGTCTAAAAAATCCTCAAATGCATCAATAAAGTAGATCTAAAAGAATTCTTTATATAAACACTAAATTAAGCAAAGAAGAACATCAATGGAAATGAAAGGGAGAGTACAATAAAGATTGAAGCCTGGAAGACCAACTTAACGCAGCTCTGTTCTGAGAGTAACTATCATGTCATCGAGTTAAATTTTGACCACTTGTAGATGAGATATTGGGAAAACTTAGCTATTAAGTAACCAAACAAGCACAATTGGCTGGATAATCTACTGTTGTGTTTCAATTTTTTTACATTCTTACTCAAAAATTGAGGATTTGATAAGCAACAGGTCAGCATGCTTTGATGAACACAACATAGACATTAAGGTCCAACTCCAAACATGCACAGGTTGGTCTAGACCAAGGATCGCCAAGTCCAGTTCTGGAGGAGCACCGTGGCTGCAGGTTTTCATTCTAACCCTTTTATAATGAGTGCCCAGTTTTTGCTGCTAATTAACTCATGAATTCATTTTAATTGACTTGTTTTTCAAGATTTGCTCCCCTGAGTTTTTCTTCATCGTTCCTCTGAATTGCTTCATTTCTTTCTCTTAAATGACACCCAAATAGAAATGAAATGTGAAGTAAGTGAGCCAACAGAAGACCAAGTCAGGGCCTCAAACTCCAACTAATTTCACTCCAAGCAGCTGCTTAATGAGGTGCCAATTCTTGTCGTTAAACCAATTCTTTAATTTCGTGGCTTGTTGCCGTTCTCGTGGTGCATTAGCAGACATTTCTGATATTGTTGATTTTCTCTTTCTAAGAGCAACTGTTCAAATGTTTTGGGGACCTGAGCAGATCGACACTCCTGAGACCTTCATCTTTCATTATTTTCAGATATTGTATGATGGACACCAGTTGTTTTGGCTCATTTTGTATCTCATTACTGTTTGGCAGCTAATTAAAGAAAAAGAAACAATTAAGGGGTCTAAGTCTTCAAGAGCAAGTAAATTAAAATGAATGTAAAAGGAGTTAATTAGCAGCAAAAACAGGTCAATCATTAAGAAAAGGGATAGAATGAAAACCTGCAGCCATGGTGGTCCTCCAGGACCGGAGTTGGTGACCCCTGGTCTAGACTGTCACTATAAACTGGCCCTGTGTGGGTAACCGCTGTGTGATTCATTACATTATAGTAAGCAGAAAGTCTCATCTTTGTTTAATTATAGAAATTTGGGTCAGTGATATGGACAATACCACCTTAGCTGTGGCCACACAAGTAACACATTTTGACAATGTATCACTAAATCTACTGTACATGGACTTACATCTTCTGAGGTATTAATATTGGATATTAATGCAGAAATAAGTACAATTTCTTGTTTATTTGCAAATATCCAGGGCCATACTCATTGCATTTATCTATTTTAATACTCAGTTATCCTGAGCAAAATCACGGAGATGCTGTAGCCTATCCCAGTACAAGGCAGGAACTATACCAGGACAGGGCAGCAATCCATTGCAGGGTTCATTATATGCATAAAATCTCACACACGTTTGTATTTTGACCCACAAGGATTAATGCAATCAAAATGACTGGGAGATAACATGAAAGACAAAAATGTTATTCAAAATTGGAAGATAAGGCTCAAAAATACCAAGAAGCAAAAAATGGGGAAAGACAAAATCGAGAGTTCAAAACCTGAAACTAGGGCCTACTTGTTTTGAAGCTACCACTATTAAAGAAAAGGTTTTCGATCCTCAGAGGGATAATGCGAATGCATGATCATCTTCATAGTAACACATGGCATTCACGTGACCATTATTAAGATGTTGTATAAATACTGAAAATTAATACGATAAAAAATAATGATGTTATTGATTTCCATACAAAACATTCACTAAACGTAGGAATTAAATTCTAAAGGAGCAAAAACCTTTATAAGTGCAAATATATATCCATAGAATTGTCTATATATTACAGCTTAGTCCAATTCTGGGTCATGGAGTCCTTGTTTCCAGACAGGGTGCAAGTAACACCAACTCTGACACAGAAGCCAATTTCAAATCACCAATTCATTTAACTGGCAAATCTTTGGAGACGGTGGGAGAAACAGCATTAATGGAAGTGTTAGTAGTATTATCACCTGTAATTACTACATCAACCAACATCACCGTTTCTCACCATTCGGTGTCATGATGATGAACAAGAATATACAAACTGACTGCTGTTCCCATTAAATTACAATACTGCCTAACTTTATCCCAACATCTCCCCCAGTTGCAACATAAAAGCCTTGGTGTAATGTCTAAAATTCTCAACACTTACATATTTCTCTGTGTCCAGCACATGACGGGTCTTCTTCTTTTGCTTCAGTTTCATTGAGTGTACCTCTGATCAACTTGTCTTCATACTCTGTTTTTGCAGGTGTTATGTGGACAAACTGCACATGAGGAGACCACTCTCCCATCTGAATGGACTCTGACTCACTCATCTCCTTTTTCACTTCAGCACATTGGTCTACTGGGAATGACCGGTGTGTATGGCAGTCTTCCTTGAGGGTACGTACAGCTTCATGACTTACACTTTCAAAGCTCTTGGGCACCAGTTCAAAATCCTCCACTTTGCAGCTGACAGTTCTGTCTTCAAAATCCTTGCTTATTAAATTAGCATCCCCATCTTCAAAAGCTTCTTGCTTAACGCTTAGGGGCTGCTGTGAAACAGGGAGAGACTCCTCTTCACAATCCTCTTTCTTGATCGCGGCCACCACTTGTTCCATAGTATCTACATTAAACACAGCAGTCTCCTTTTCTCCTTGACTGCGCTGTTGTTCTACTATTCCCTCTTTGGGTCTGTAGTCCTACAATGAAAGGAAAAAAATCTCATTTTAGAAGGATCTTTATTTAAAAATGCAGCTTATTGCCTGTGTAAAAAACACATTGCAGTTTTTTCAACACTGGAAAAATTAAATAAAAAATGTGAATATATTTAGCAGTATTCATTATATTGGTCTATTCAGGAATGTTATATGCAGTAGCAGACTTAAGAACTGGAGCAAAAGTTTAACATGATTAACTTTCATTCTCTATGCCCAACAAGTAATCTCTCATGGCCTTGCTGTTCTCCATGGCTAAAAACCATTCTAGAAAAATCTACAGGTGTATATTCAAAGCTTTTCTCAGAGATTGTTCAGATAACTCTGTTGGAGTTTTGAGGTAAGGCAATTCTATGTACTAATCATAATGCCATAGAGTGGTGATGTGTTACAAGCAAGTAATAATTTCACTAGACTCTGAACCCATGAATATAGAAATCTGGAATGGGCCTAAAGTGTCCTGGCCCTAGGTAATTTAGGCCAAGTGTATTATGGACTTTCCATCAAGTCTTATCTAAGTTAATCACTTAACATAAAACTTGTTTTTGGGATTCATGGTTATCTCTTCCCTTCTTCTCCTAAAAAATAATAACACTCAAATAGAAGGGTGCCATTTTATAAAAAGTATTCAACTAAAAATTATATATCGAGCTCATCCGTCTCGCTTAAAACTGTCCAAAATGTTTCCAGGGCAAGATCCAACCTGCGAACGCTGCAACCAAGCTCCTGCCTCACTGGGTCACATGTTTTGGGCCTGTACCAAACTAACATCATTTTGGACCAGAATTTTTAAGTGCCTTTCAGACAGCCTTGGGGTCACAATCCCTCCTAACTCATTAACAGCTGTGGTCGGTGTTCTTACAGACGGACTTGAAGTGGAGAAGGACAAGAAAACGGTGATTGCATTCACTACACTTTTGGCACGCAGACTTATTTTGTTAAATTGGAAGAATCCTAACTCTCCTCTGATAAGTCAGTGGGAAACCGATGTTTTATATTATTTGGAATTGGAAAAAATTAAATTCTCAGTTAGTGGATCTGTACAGAATTTTTTTAAAACCTGGCAGGATCTAATCAATATTATTTTAGAATAAGAGAAATAACTATTACCGCATTTAATTCCCTTCTCCTTTTTTTATTTACCTATATATATATATATATATATATATATATATATATATATATATTTCTTCCTTTCTTTTGTTTATTGTTGCCTTATTAAAAAGCCCTAAGCAATTCTCCTTTGGCTAAGCTCTCCTTCTCAGGGGTGGGGTTTGATTTGTCTTCAATTTTTTTTTGTGATAAATTGATCTATTTGTATGGAATGTTTACAATAAAAAAATAAATAAAATTAAAAAAAAAAAAGTATTCCTTTGTGATTTGTGGGTATAGTGCATACATTTAAAATTTTCCCAGAGAAGTAACACAAAGCGCAAGAAATACATAAGGCAGCAGAAAGACAAAAATAAGTCAGCTGACAAAACAGTGTGTTCTTTTAAAAAAAACAAGAAATTACTTTTAGGTCAGAAAGTTTACCCGTCGAAATATTTTAAAACCTGGTGTTTCTCACATTTGGTCCTGGGAGTTGCCTGTAGCTATAGGCTTTCATCCCAAACACTCCTCTTCTTAATTGGTGTTGTATCTGAATTCAGCCAGCTGTTATTTCTGTTTCTGTGTTTTGGGGTCAATCCAGAAATCACAAGTCATGTTTTCCCATTTGTTTTATTGGAATTTAGCAATCTGTTAGATGGGAATAATTCAGTTTTTTACTGTTTTAATCTTGGTTTTTAAGATTTTCATCACGACCCTAATTCAAATTCTTAGCTTAAATATCTGGAATATTTGAAATATATCATTTACCAATGAGCACACTGGTAGGTCTGACACCTAAGCAGTGCAGCCTTTCATTATTCAGTGCCATTTGCCCTCATATTTATTCCACTCATTACTAATTGTCATTACTAAGATAAAATTAAGTGAGCAAACTGCACAGGAATAGGAAGGCAACAAAAGAGAGTTAAGCATTTAATGCTATTTGTATTTTTTTTTTACCAATTTCTTATACTTTTAAATATAATTCTCATTTCTGAATACTGAACAATAGAAGAATAAGAAGAGCAGGGAGTTCAGGGTGATGTTTAATCAGAATTTTCCCAGACATGGCTAATGTTAAGTGTGGTGTTCCACAGGGGTCAGTGCTGGGGCTGCTGCTATAATTAATATAATTTATAAAATCCAACATTTGTCTGTCTGTCTGCTTTTCACGAGTGAACTACTTAATGGATTTAGATTGTTTTTTTTTTTTCTATAATTTACTTGAAAATTACGGTTGATTTTTGTAACTTTTCTCATCGCGCTAAATATTATAGTTCGGTTTCGGCACCGATTTATTTGCGCAAATCCAAGAGACAGGCTGAAGGCCAAGGGGCGGGTCCTTCCTCATTCACATGCCAGCCTCCATTCGAGTCGCTCTTCCTCTCGCCACATGTTTTAGAGTGCCTTGCCTCCGCTTAGCTAGTGATACCTGTTTGTTCAGCAGACATCATCATATAGAGATTGTTAAGGAGTAATGTTTGATGTTTTTGAGAGAGAGAGATCAGAGATACAGTATGTGTGTTTTAGAGGGTAGCTGCCGATTGCCAGAGACATCACAGCAATTTGCTTTTCTCTCCACACGGGAAACGCTCTCCCGTCAGAGCTGAACACAATCAGATACAGTGCCAACGTTTGTCCTGTTTCATTACTGCATGGTTGGAGCCATGGGGACAGCTAATATATGTATATGTGTGTATACTGTATATATATATGATTTGGAAAGGAATATAAGTAACAAACTGGTTAAGTTTTCAGATGATACCAAGATAGGTGGACTACATAATCTTGAATCAATTGAATTATTACAGAGGGACTTGCAGACAGGCTTGGACAGATTTGTGGCAGATGACATTTAATGTCAGTAAATATAAAGTATTACATGTAGGAAGTAAAATGTTAGGTTTGAATATACAATGGGACGTCTGAGAATTGAGAATACACCTTATGAGAAGGATTTAGGAGTCGTGGTGGACTCTACGTTATCAACTGGCAGAAGCCATTAAGAAGGCTAACAGAATGTCAGGTTATATAGCGTCTTGACGTGTGGAGTACAAGTCACAGGAGGTTCTGCTCAAACTTTATAACACACTGGTGAGGCTTCATCTGGAGCCCTGGGTGCAGTTTTGCTCTACACAAAGGACATAGCTGCACAAGAGAAAGTCCAAAGAAGAGTGACTAGGCTGATTCAGGGCTACAGGGGATGAGTTATGAGGAAAGATTAAAAGAGCTGAGGCTTTACAGTTTAAGCAAAAAAAGATTAAGAGGAGACCTGAGTGAAGTGTTTTAAATTATGAAAGAAATTAGTCCAGTGGATTGAGACTATTTTAAAATGAGTTCATCAAGAATGCCCTCCATCCCCTTCAGGAGCACTTTTAACCACAGGTTCATTCCACCATGGTGTGCTAAGAAGCACCTCTGGGGGAAGGGGTTTTTCTGCTCACTGCTATGAGGCAATTAATGCTTCCACCCAATGTACTCTATAAGTTTATTTTTATTGATTGATCGATTACTTGGCTGTATTATCTGTCATGTGTGTCTGTATTCTTGTTTTTTATATTTTCTGCTGCTCCATGCATTTGAATTTCCCCATGGGATTAATAAACCTGTCTAATCAAAGAACACAGAAACGCAATTCACATAAACATTAGGAAGTTTTCTCTACACATAGAACCATAGACACCTGGAATAAGTGACCAAGTAGTGTGGTAGACAGTAGGACTTTATGTTCTTTCAAAACTCGACTTGATGTTTTTTTAGAAGAAATAAGTGGAAAGGACTGGCGAGCTGTGTAGGGCTGATTGGACAAAGCAATATGAGCAATTTCCCCTCTCCTTGTGGACTGACAGACATTCCAAGGAATTGCTTCTGATGTTCGACTGAGTTCTCTCCCATGCAGCACAACACTCCTGGATGCTTACACCAGATAACTAAACAAAGAGATGAATTACTAGGAAAAATGACCGACTGATTGTGAGTAACCACTGGGCTAACCTGCTTATCCACTTCATAATTACAGTGGAGATGGAGCACCGGAAGAGAAAACCCTGGACAGGGGGCCAGGACACATTCATGCATGATCGCTCATTTGCTAAGATAATTAAACACCTTAAAAAAAAGGCCTGAGCTTGGATATTTCTGGTAAAAGACAAGTTTTGAAGAAAGCAGAATAGAGACTTGTGTAATGTGAACTCATGGATAGGAAAGCCTCATTTCCCATGTCTCTGGTTTGTTTCACAAGTCACCAGTATTGGAAGTAAATATTTTGAAGTGCCAGCCAGGCGGGCAGGAGCTGTGTAGGTGTATCAGCCCTGTCATTATGGATGATGTCATAGGAGGAATAAAATGGACGGCTGCACCCAACTATCTCTCACTATAGGATGCAAGATTTGACAGGGATTGGTGTGGCAGGATCAGATGTCTGACCCATCCCATATTTAGTTATTGTCTGTTTTTCCTAGGTTTGCATTTATATTATCTTAAATTGCCTTGTTTTTATAAACCAAAGAAACGAAGTCTGGTATTATTTTTAAGCTTAAATTTTTACAGTCTTTTTTGACGCTGTTCTGTTTCACTAATGGATGTCACCATGTCTGAGATCCTAGCATGCTCCATTGATATGGTCATTTCCCATGATCCTTCGGGATGTCATTTTTGCACCATGGTATAAAGCAGGACACTCAACTCGGATCCTGATGGTCTTCTGTAGCCATCAGTTAATAATTAGGTGCAAATGAAAACAAAAAAACTCGCCTAAATACAGACAACAACAACCACAAAGCAGGAGCACACTTGGACGGGTGGGCACTTCTTCACCGGGCCTATTCACGCATACACCAACTGGGGAAGCAATTTAAAATCACCAACTGACCAAGCACGCGGTTGTTTAGGTTATGAAGTACCATAAACCACTGGACATTTCGTTAAGAAGAGCAGAGCAAAGCAAATATGTTCAGTGATGCTACTGTTCTCCCATGGGGTGAGATAGTGCAGTTAGCCAGTATGGTAACTAATCCCTTCTGGTTGCTTCCTTCTCCTTTTTTTCTCTCACGACCGCCCTCGATGTCCCCATCGTTTAATTCGCCGAGTGCCGTAGACGCTGCTCTCCGTTGTTTGAGGAGCCCTGCCAGCCCCCATTGCTCAGACCACTGAATACCCTTCGACCCACACTCACCTCACGTCTCTGTCGGATGTGCTGAAAAATCTGAACACGTGCCAGTTATGCGAGTTGCTCTCCATCAAAAGGCGCGCTCGCAGAATCAAACAACACCGAAAGGAACTCGTCACTCGCACGCTCCCTTCGAGTACTCCAGGCACCTCCTCCCTGCCGAAAAAAACTAACCAATGGGGTTGCGAGACAGAATTGTTACGCCTACGCGGCGGGAAAAGACCGCTAGCCGGACTTCATTTCCCAGCAGCTAAAAAAAACCCCTCAGTAATTCTTAACGATAAGGACTTCATTTCCCAGCATCTCCTGTAACCTTTGCGTTTCAACATTAGCTCGTATTACAGGGCTCCGTTTCTAAAAAAAATAACAATCTTAGCGATTAACGAGCAATTTTAAGATGCAGCACATAACGTACTAGCTACTTTTTTGCGTTTCCTCAATCCCCTCTTAAATGTCCGTTTTACGAGTGAGAATAACGTACTACTTTGTTAATCCCGTCACTCATGTCGCCCACAAATAAAACCATAAATCGATTGAAAAGCTAACGATTAAAAATACTTTTCAAATATATTGGGAATAATTCGAAAATGATGCAATGCAATGAAAAAAATCGATCTGATTTATGTCCAGAGTCCAGAGCTTCAAACTCCAATCAATTTCACCTCAACCAGTTTTTTTTAATTAGAAGCCCATTCATATTGTTAATTAAATCTGTTTTTTTAGTTCCATGGTGTGACGAGTGGCCATGGCCATTACCCGGCCGGGATGCCAGCTGGATGGAAGGACTGGGGAGGGAGAGAGCATCTGCAAGGCAAAACCTCTCCTGGGACACCAGAGGACTGCCCTGTTGCAGCATGGATTCCTGGGAGTTGGAGTTTGATGCAGCCCTGTTGGGTACACATTGGGGGTGGGGTGGGGGGAGGCGGTGCAGAATTTTACCTTGAACTTCCAACACACCTGGAAGTGATTCCAGACAATGCTAATGAGCTACCTGGATCACTCCTGGGAACAACATAAAAGGGGGCCACCTCACTCCATTCATGGGGGCCAGAGTTGGGAGGAGCTGGATGAAGCTTGCTGGAAGAGGAAGAGGAAGAGGAAGAGGATGAGGATGAGTGTCTCCTCACTCTAAATAAAAGTGTTGCGTGCTGCACTTGTGTCTCTGCCTGTCTGTGTCAGGTTAGGGTGACTGTACGTGCCCTGGTGGTCCACAATGGCTTGTTGGTGCAACAGCAGACATTTCCAGAACTTTTCTTTATTCTAAGAGGATCATCAAAATGTTTTCAGAACCTGAGCAGATCGACATTACTGAGACCTTCACCTTTATTTTCAGATATTGTACAATGGACACAGGTTAGCTGGTCATGTGTTGGTTTATTTTGTATTTAATTAATAGCTGAAATGCCCAGGGTTGGCCGGGAGAAAAATAAAGTGTTTCTTTTTAATTGTTTGAGAAAAATATAATTAAAAAAAACCACAACTTTAAAAATAAAAATAAATTAACAAACAATGAAGACTGGGTGGCAAGGTGGCGCAGTGGTAGCGCTGCTGCCTCGCAGTTAGGAGACCTGGGTTTGCTTCCTGTGTCCTCCCTGTGTGGAGTTTGCATGTTCTCCTCTGGGTGCTCTTGTTTCCTCCCACAGTCCACAGACATGCAGTTTAGGTGCATTGGCGATCCTAAATTGTCCCTAGTGTGTGCTTGGTGTGTGTGTGTCCTGTGGTGGGTTGCTGCCCTGCCTGGGATTGGTTCCTGCCTTGCACCCTGTGCTGGTTGGGATTGGCTCCAGCAGACCCCCATGACCCTGTGTTAGGATATAGCAGGTTGGAGAATGACTGACTGACTGACAATGAAGACTCAATAATGTGCTTGTCTTGCGGTCTTGTATGTATGCTATCATCTAGTTGAACCGACCAACTCTATTTAATTAATTTGAAAAGCAACAGGCGGGCGAGGTGGCACTCAAACGTAAAGAATGCTGGCGGTCACCTCCAGTTCGCCCCCTGGTGGTCATTCCCAGTGTCAACTGGATGATTACGTACATACAAGAGCGCAAGATCACCCCCCACCGTACCCAGAAGGGGGCGGATTAGGGCTGATTTCACCCTGCAGTATTTTTAGTCGACCATTGAGAAACATGTGTACCAAGTTTCTTGAAAATCGCTCCAGCCGTTCAGAAGTGATGCTGGAACATACATACATACACACCCACAAATACATCGACTTATATATATATATATATTCTTTGGCAGGCAATTAAGGAAAAAAGAAATTATTAAGGGGTCTGAGTCTTAAAAAGGAAGTCAATTAAAATGACGACAAAAGAGTTAATTAGCATTCAAAACTGGTTACTAATTAAGAAAAGGGTTAGAATGAAAATTTTCAGCCACAGCAACGTTCCAGGACAGGAGACCCCTGGCATAGTACCTACTGTAAAGACTGGTGGAGAAGAGGGTCATGCCAAGCTTTTCACTTGGTTCCAGTGAAGGGTAATATCAATGCTACAGCATACAAAGACATTTTAGATAATTGTGTGCTTCCAGCTTTCTGGCCACAATCTTTGAAGACCCTTTTCTGTTCCATAATAAGTGAGCCCCATGCAGTGGCAACAAGGCCAGGTCTTTAAAAACATAAAGGAACTCAAGCTTCCTGCACAAAGCCCTGACCTCAACCACATTGTGAGCACCTTTGGGATGAATTGGAACGCTGATTGTGAGCCAGGTATCAGTACCTGACCTCACAAATTAATTTTGAATCGTCTCTCTGGCCCAGGCCTATCTTGCTTAGCTGCTCAGTTTGGCCAGATCAGCCAACTCTAGAAAGGCCCCTGGTGGTTCAAACCTTTTTCCATTTCATATTTCTTGTGGCTTCTGTGCTCCTAGTAATGCTCAAAGACTTTAAAAATGATTTAACCCCGTTGACCTGATCTGTGCCTCACCACAGTTTGATCACAGAGGTCTACAAAGAGTTCCTTGGACTTCAAAGTTTGGTTTTTAACCTGACACACAGTGTGAATTGTGGACCTTATACACACAGGTACATGTGTGCCTTTAAAATCAATTAAATTTGCCACAGGTGTCTGAAGAATACAGCCAAGACAATGCCGGAGTGGCTTCAGGACTAGTACCTGAATGCCAAATGTCCTTGAGTGGCTCAGCCAAAGCCCAGACTTGAACCTCGTAGAATATCTGTGGAGAGACCCGATGATGGAAGTTTCCAGATGCTTTCTTATCCAGTCTCATACATCTTCTGAAGTTCTGCCTGGAAAAATTGGCCCAAATCCAAGTGTACAAAGCTTGTAGAGACTTAACCAAGAATACTTAAAGCTGTAATTGCTCCCAAAGGGACTTCTACAAAGTACTGAATTAAAGGGCTGAAAGCATCTATGAATCAAAGATTTCAGTTTTTGATTTTTCATAAATTTGTAAACCTTTCTGAAATCCAAGTTTCACCTTTTCATTATTGGATATTGAGTATGGATTGACAGGCAAAAAAAAATATTTCAGATTAAATCTACAACACAATAAAATGTGTAGAAAGTTAAGGGGCCCGAAGACTCTCTGGATTCACTGTATGTACAGCATATCTGCATATATATATTGTGATGGATACCCGGGCGTCAGCAAGCCCAAACCCCAACACGAACACACACGCACAGTCCCGGGTTCAAATAAAGGTACATTTATCAATCAAATCACCTCAAATATGTCACACAAGCACAAAACACAGGTTTTCTCTCCACCACAATAACTTTCTTCTTAGCGCACTACCCTCCTCCACTCAAGTGTTGCTCCACGACCTCCCAGCTGCGACTCTGGCTCCCTTACTGGGTCTTCAGCAGTCCTTTTTATAGTCCTCCACCCGGAAGTGCTTCTGTCCACGTGACTTACCAGCACTTCCAGGTCGGATGGAGAAGTTGAGTTTTCTTCAGCCTGGAAGTACTTCTGGGTTTCTGTCCCAATGACTCACTAGTACTTCCGGGCTATGGGAAAAGCATTACTCCCCAGGTCCCCCTGTAGCATCTCCTGGCGGCACCCACGGTACCCAGCAGGGCTGAGAAACCGAACTCCAAGTCCCAGGATGCCCTGCGGGAATCTGGGGAACCGCTACACTTCAGGGAAGCTGCCATCTAATGTTTTGGGGGAGGCAGTGTCCACAGGTAGTTGCCTTCCCCCTTCCTTCCATCTGAAGGGGCGTCCCGGCCGGATTGAGCTTTAGCCGTCTCTTACAATGTGTACATTTGAAACTTGCACTAACTGAAAGAATTGCTTCCAGGTATACAGTACACAAGGCATGCTGCTGCCTTTTCACTTTTCATATAAGCTTATTAAAAGAATGCAATGAAGGCTGTGTTTAATGTTTGGTTCAAGACTTTTAATGTTTCTTGCACCAGCAGGACTAGCAACAAATATTTTAATTGGATTGTAAGATATAATGACAGTTAATTGAAATGAATTGAAATTTAGCAGCATCTACACACAAAGATGTCTTCTTCATCACTGGATCATTCAGTAAGAGTTGTGACAACACTGAAGTCGTCATAATGTTGAGCCCAACGAGAGGAAGGCACCACCTGAGAATTCGGCAGACTTTTTACATGTTATTCCCTCGTTAGAGTTACCAGTAAAAATTGAAGCAGTTGGATGCCGCCAAGTCTTTAAGATGCAGACCCTTAGAATTCTGCTACTTTGCTGTATAAACAGATTATGAGAAACACAATGATCTCCAATTTTACATTAGCATTTTGACATGTTAGTGAAACAAGATATGCATGAAATGGTGGGTTCACTGCAGCAATTTTTTACATACAATTACACTTCCTACCTTGGCCTTCTTTCAAAACTGTATTATTATGGTGCACCCTCTCTTATAAGTTAGTTAATTGCTAGAAAACTAGCACCAGATATGTGTGGATAACAGTGGAAAATGAATACTTGCCTCTCTATAAAGGCAGTACATCTCATTTGCTGAGAAGGTCAAGAACAGGTACCAGATGGCCCGGGATTTCAATGTACTTAATAGCAGGTATATCCATCAAGTGACTTTACTGATCCTCTTCTCAGAAAGGCTGACATATTTAAGCCCATGAAGGTACAGCAGGACTTCAGCATTTAGATACAGCTCACTTCATTTAAAGCCTAATGACTGAAAACACCAGCCTCTACTCAAATGCTGGAAGAAAACATGACATGATTAAGGCATGCTAGACTTTCTACTAAAACCGCAAAGGAGTAGATTTTGCTTTGTACCCATTTCTGCTGTATTCCTTTATTCTTGTGTGGGACATGGCCAACCGCTTTTTTGTCTTTCCTGGGCCTTTCTCTATCTATCTATCTATTCTCATGCCAACAGCTTATAATGGGTCAATAGCCACAGATACAAAGGATAGAAACTATGTTTACATTCATGAAGATTGCTGATGCATGAGAATAATTTCCCATACTCAGAACAGTGTTGTGACTTCTCACAGTTTTTAATCTATTATCCTCATAATGACAGGGTAAGATTCATGATTACATCAGATCATCCCTAAGTATTGTTTTTACTCAAATTTGCTACTTTGGTTTCTTTTTTTGAATTCAGTAAGGAGCGATGGCAATAGACAACAATTCCAATAAGTTAAATATAAGTTAGACTATTACAATATTTTCATTTCTTATGTTCAATGCCAAAATGATATCATATTTCATCATCTCTTTTAGTAACAAGGTTGGAGAAGATTTTTTTTGCTCACTGAATCCACTCTTCTGGCATACCTTTGTCTGCACAGAATACCGTACAAGATTAGTGATTCTTTCTTACTGGTTATTGTTTCTGGCGATCCCACCTTTCCGATACCGGTATGTTTTATTTTTGGAATGAATTTTTGAGTGTGTTCGAAGATGGCTATGTTGTGAGAATCGCATGCCACAGACAGAACAGCCATGTGGCTTCTCTCCTGTGTGAACTCTTATGTGCCTCTGGAGATTGCTCTTGCGTGAGAATCGTTTCCCACATTCAGAACAGCCATGTGGTTTCTCCCCTGTGTGAATTCTTGAGTGTGTGAGAAGGTGGCTAAGTTGTGAAAACAGCTTACCACATACAGAACAACAATGCAGCTTCTCTCCAGTGTGAACTCTTATGTGTGTCTGAAGGTGGCTGAGTTGTGAGAATCGCTTGCCACATTCAGAACAGCAATGTGGCTTTGCTCCAGTGTGAATTACTTTGTGTCTCTGCAGACTGCTCATTTGGGAAAACTGCTTGCCACAGTTAGGACAACAGTGTGGCTTCTCTCCAGTATGAATTACTGCATGTCTCTGAAGACTGCTTATTTGTGAGAACTGTTTGCCACAGTCAGGACAACAGTGTGGTTTCTCTCCTGTATGAATTCTCTTGTGGGCATGAAGGCTTCCAATGCGAGAAAATCGCTTGCCACACTCAGGACAGCTGTGTGGCCGCTCTCCAGTGTGAATTCTCATGTGTGCTTGAAAACTGCTTACATACGAGAATCGCTTACCACATTCAGGACAGCAATGTGGCTTCTCGCTGGAGTGAATAATTGAATGTAAATAAACATGTCCTAGCTGTGAGAATCGCTTTCCACACTTAGAACAGGAATATGGCTTTTCTCCAGTGTGAATTCTCATGTGTGCCTGAAAACTGCTTATGTAAGAGAATCGTTTGCCACACTCAGGACAGCAATATGGCTTCTCGCCAGTATGAATGATTGCATGCCTCTGAAGGCTGCTTGAATGGGAAAACTGTCTCCCACACTGAGAACATGAAAACTTCTTCTGAATCGCCATGTGTATCTGAAGACTAGTAGTCTCTGAAAATTCTGAGTGAGATATTTTGTTTTGTAAATTGCTGATATTTAATTCAGTTCTGCTATCTTGCAAAGAACCCAAATTCTCATTTTCTAACACAAGATCCCTGTTTTTCATATTTTCATGAGGAGTGCTCTGGGCACTTGAATTTGAGGAGCAGCTGCTGTTTTCTTGTAAATCTGTTGAAAGACAAAAAAAAAAAGGAATTTGTGTCATTTAAAAAATAAACATTGACTGGGATCAATCAAATTATGAAAAATAACAATAATTCCTCTTATAGTAAGGAAGTAGACAAGATGACCACATATAAAAGAAATATGCAAACAAGTGTTAAGCCACCAAGGAAACAAAATCAAATCAAAAATAAAAACTTTACTTTGCTTTCAAACCATTTTACCTCATGAGGGGTCAACAGTGGCAACACGCTAAGCTGAGCAGAACAGGCCATCTTAACATCAGCAATGTTTTCAAGATCCTCCAGGGAAATTCACAGATATTTCTAGGCTTGCTGTTTATTCCAAGTGTGCACTTGATTTACTGATAATATTCCATGCCTACTGCATACCTAATGACAAACCAAATTATTTTGGTCTCCTCACTCTGGAGAAGCAGTGGTTGTGCTCCATGGTTTTCCAATTTTTGCTGCTCTCCTCATCATATCACTAAGAGTGAAATGAGCAACCCTGCACAGGAACCTCATTTTCTGTCTGTTGTTATTCATAACTTTATTTTGGTCACTACCTACAGCTTGTGACCACAGGTGATGGGGTGGAGGGATATGTGGACTGTACAGTAAGCCATAACTTTGTTTAACACCCTGGGGACATTTTTTCAGCAATCTCCACCTTAACGGGGGTACCCCAAAATAAAGCCTTGTGATTCCAAAAGGAAAGGCAGTTAACTTTTCACTAAAACCTGACAGATAACTCCTCAAATGTGATAGAATCCATGTGTGTGTCAAATTTAAACATTCTTTTACTCAGAAACTGCTGCTAAACTAGAAAAAAAAATCAGTGCTCACAGTAATTATTTCATATTTTTGATTTCTGATATAGTATATCTCATGTACAAATAATGTCAGGGCGGTATTTTTTCATTCTGTACACCTACAGCTGTGTCTCATTATGTCCATTGTGGACCACCAGGTTGGCACCGCCACAGACAAGCGTGGGACACAAGTTCAAGACACACATGTTGTTTATACCTCATGGGAAACGCCTTCTGTATCCAGCAGGGGGTGTTAGCTTCCTTGTTGGAATGAGTTCTTTTGTAACTGCGGTGTGTTACATAACCCGAAACTATATAGATATGACATTAAAAGGTGATACCCCTCCCTTAGTGATACAGCGGTAAGAAATCACATAGGAGGAATACCTTAGCTTTCTTTAATGACTGCTTACACTGCGTAACAGACAATGGAAGCCAATGGCAAGAACCCAGTTCTGGAGTGGGGGCCCGATGTGTAGAGTTGGAAGGATTTTCAGGATTGGATGACGTTATCTCCCATCCGTCCATCGGCTTCAGAGATGTGCCGGGCAATGTTCCAAGGCTTTATAATCTTTCTCCATGTGAAGGCCCCCACTTAGGTGAATAATAGAATTCCAAACAAGGAAAAGAGGATACAATTTCATGCTGACTCTGACAGACGAAAAATAGTATACAACAGTCCTCAGTCTGACTGCATGTTTCCCCAGCTGTCTTTTATCTGTCTTGTCTTATGCTTTGCCTAGCAGTTCTAAATGATGAGCCCCTGTGCTAAATCTGGCAACATGCATGTGAGTAGAAAGAAAAGTAGATTTATAAAATATATTTGTACAGAGGACAGTGATATATTAAACTTATGTTCTGATTACATCTTCCCCCGTTTCCCACAAGTACAACACAGTCTCAGCACAAGCACAGCACAATACTTTTCCTTCTCTCTCTTTCTTTTCTTTCTCCTCCACTTCTCTGGTCAAGCTTCATCTTCCTCCTTCTAACTCTGGTCTTCCGAGTAGTGTCTGCTGGCTCCTTTTATACTGCACCCAAAAGTGCTCCAGGTGCTTGATTACCTAGTTTCCGGCAGCACCTCTGGGTGTGGCAGAACTGCCCAAAAGGGCTCAGCAGATCCTGCTGCAGCACTTCCTGGTGGCGCACCTGTGGATCCCAATAGGGTTGCACCAAACTCCAACTCCCATGAAGCCCTGTGGAACTCCGAGGCACTGCTACAACCCAGGGTGTCTGCCATCTAGCCGTGCTTGCTCCCCAGGTCCTTCCAGCAAGGAGGTGTGGAGGGCCCCGGCCACACGCTATACCATATATGGAGATATACATATCGCTGGAGATGTCACAGTCACTGCCATCCAATGGTATATGTTTGAGAGTGTGTGACCTACTGAGCCAGAGCCAATGACCTGGAAATGTGAAGGGGTACTTGTCAAATATGGCTTTGCAACTCCTCTTATTTGGAGGATATCTCATAATTGATGCACAGTGCAATAATGTGCTTGGACTTGTTTTGATCAGGAAAATCTACTGTAAGTACTGAAGTTCCACTTGTAGATATTTGCAGTTTTTTTGGGAAGTAACATGAAAGAGCACATGAAAAATCAGAAGAGCGATGTAACGCTGTTTGCAGTTTTCAGCCTGTAGCTTGTGTTTGCTCTGTTGGTGGGAGGATTCATCACATTGGCTGGGACTTTTTCATTGATGCATAACACTTGGGTATTCCTTATACATAATAATTGCTATGATTTTTTTCAAATATTTTTTGTGACAATTTATGAAACACAACACATATGATTTCATACCAGATTAAAAGTCAACCATAAATATTGTAACAGTTTGATTACTAAGAGTGTGAAGTCGTCACCCGTCATTTGCAAACAAGGTATCGTTTGTGTCAGTGTGTGGTTTAGTTCACCTGTATGATATAGCAAAAGATTTTTAAAACTATTGCTCGAGGTGTAAGAGGCTAAGGAGTTCAATCTCACTTTAAGTCTTGAAACTGCTTTGCTGTCACATGTGCATGTAGTTCTGCCTGGGAAATAATGGAATATTCGATAAATTCATTTTGAAATCCTCCTGGACTATATGAGTCATCTTGGACCCATGTAGTTTGCCAATTAGATAAAAACTGGAGTGGAGGATGCAATCATCTGTCTGCTCCAAAAGGTTTATTCTCACTTGGACAAAGCCAGCAGCACTGTGAGGATGCTGTTTTCTGATTTCTCAAGCACCTTCAATAGCATTGTGGAAGGAGATCTCCGAGGAAGACAGGAATAGTTCAATCCATCAGTCTTTATTCAGGCACCGGTGAGTACATAGGATTCATGCGTTTCAAGGCAGAAAAGCAAAGTTCCCCTTTTTCAATCGGTTTTTAATATTTTTCCTCCCTCCCCTTAATTATCAATAAGCACAATATGTTTATCTAAGCATTCCTCTTACAGTACGTTGCATGAATCGGCTCACCGTTTCTATTTTGTGTACGTTGCAGATTGAGCCCTAAAGATGGAAAAGTTATCTTTCTCCTGTTAGGGGTAACCACAGTGGATCACCTTGTTTCATCTCTTCCTGTCCTCGTCATCTTGCTCGGTGACACACATCACCTGCATGTCTTCTCTCGCCTCCTCCTCTTAGGCCTTTCCTGGCAGCTCTATCCTTAGCATCCTTCTCCCAATATACCCAGCATCTCTCCTCTGCACATGTCCAAACCAATGCAATCTCGCCTCTCTGACTTTGTCTCCCAACTGTCCAACCTGAGCTGACCCTCTAATGTCCTCATTTCTAATCCTATCCATCCTCGTCACACCCAATGAAAATCTTAGAGCTGGAGGTGGCAGAGTTAAAGATCCTGTCTCCTGCTTTCTGGTCAGTGCCACCGTTTCTGGCCCATATAACATAGCTAGTCTCACTACTGTCCTGTAGACCTTCCCTTTTACTCTTGCTGATACCCGTCTGTCACAAATTACTCCTGACACTCTTCTCCACCCACTCCACCGTACCTGCACTCTCTTTTTCACCTCTCTTCCACAATTCCCATTACTCTGTACTGTTGATCCCAAGTATTTAAACTCATCCACCTTCGCCAACTCTACTCCCTGCTTCCTCACCATTCCACTGACCTCCCACTCATTTACACACATGTATTCTGTCTTGTTTCTACTGACCTTCATTCCTCTCCTCTCTAGAGCATATCTCCACCTCTCCAGGGTCTCCTCAACCTGCTCCCTACTATTGCTACAGATCACAATGTCATCAGCAAACATCATAGTCCACGGGGACTCCTGTCTAATCTTGTCTGTCAACCTGTCCATCACCATTGCAAGTAAGAAAGAGCTCAGAACCGATCCCTGATGTAATCCTGATATAGTCTTCTAAACTTCATGGACTATGACCACCTGGGGGAGCGCCAGCTCCCCAACACCAGATACAAACAGACGCAAGGCACAAGTCCAGTGCAAACAAAAGCTTTAATTCATGGGAAACGCTTCCAGCAACTGTTCCCACCACTAAAGCACAGTGACATCAAGCACCAACCACAGTCGTAATCAGCACTCTGTCCTCTCTCTGTCATGGCCTCCTCCACTCCTCCTGCACATTTCGTCCTGTTCCTCCTGACTCTGGCTTCCTGAATGATATGCGGCTGTTTCTTATATTCAGAATCCAGGGATTACTTCCAGTGTCACATAATTGTGGCCTGGGAGTACTTCCGGGTAAGGTGGTTTCTCTATATAAAAAGGGCTCAGCATTTCCTACAGCACCCATTGGTGGCTCCCGCGGAACCCAACAGGGCTGAGCCAACAAATACCAATTCCCATACAGCCCTGTGGGAATCCAAGGCACTGTTGCAATGCATGGGGGGCAGCCAAATACCCGCTCAGGGGAGACAGAGCACCCTTCCTAAACCATTTCCCCTGTTCTTCCATTAAGGAGCTATCCCGGCTAGATAATGATCCTGGCCATCCCTCACAGGACTTAATGCATGCTTAAATAAGAACACTGATTTTCTGTGTGTGTGTGCGTGTGTGTGTGAGACAGACCCATATACTATGTACTTTTACACAGAGTCCCTACATCAGCACGTGACATCATGTCACTGATCACCCTGGCATAGTCATCTGGTAAAATAAAGCAATATAAATTTAAATTGTATGCAAACTGTGTCCTCCAGGTGCAAGTATAAAACCACTGGGATGCACAGTTTGCAGCTCTGTTACAGTTCTGTACGCCGAGTGCTTCTTTAGGATTAACCGGATTGGTAAAATAAAAACATTTATTGATGAATGACAGCATTCTAAACATTGTCACCTTCTCTATATTCCATCCATTATCCAACCCGCTGAATCCGAACACAGGGTCACGGGGGTCTGCTGGAGCCAATCCCAGCCAACACAGGGCACAAGGCAGGAACCAATCCCGGGCAGGGTGCCAACCCACCGCAGGACACACACAAACACACCCACACACCAAGCACACACTAGGGCCAATTTAGAATCGCCAATCCACCTAACCTGCATGTCTTTGGACTATGGGAGGAAACCGGAGCGCCCGGAGGAAACCCATGCAGACACGGGGAGAACATGCAAACTCCACGCAGGGAGGACCCGGGAAGCGAACCCAGGTTCCCCCAACTGCGAGGCAGCAGCGCTACCCACTGCGCCACCGTGCCGCCCCCTTCTCTATATTCCCCCTCCCAATCTCTACACCGCTCCATACGTATCTTCCATTGATTGAAATAGAGCTGGAAGTTTTCTTGCTTGAGGCTCTTCAACAGGCTTGCCATTTCTGTCTTCACTTTATCCATTGAAGAAAAATGTGTTCCCTTCAGGTCACTTTTGGTTTTCAGGAACAAGTAAAAATCACAGGGAGCTAAATCGGGTGAATAGGGAAGATGATTGAGTACAGGAATCTTTTTGTCAGTCCAAAACTGCTTTACGGAAAAAGCATCGCGCGCGGGTGCATTATCTTGGTGAAGCACCCACCCCCCTCTTCTCCACAAATCAGGCCTCTTCTTCCTCAGTCTCTCTCGAAGGGTTTTTAGGACTAATTAGTAAGCCTGATTGACAGTTTGCCCTTCAGGAACCCACTCTTGGTGGACGATACCATAAATGTCAAAAAAGACAATCAGAATTGCCTTGAATTTGGACTTGGTAATTTTTGCCTTTTTCATTCTCGGTGACATCTGGGTTTTCCAGTGCATGGACTGTCTTTTGGTTTCCAGGTCATATTTGAAAATCCATGTCTCATCACATTCAAAATGTAAGCACAGATGGTTTCCGGCACTCTTTTTGTTTGGGTGAAAGAATTTTCAGTACCAGTTTTGCAGAAACTTTTATCACGTGAAGTTCTTCTAGCAAAATGCATCTCACTGATTCCCTGTCAACACCAGTCAACTCTGAGATAACTCCAACACCCAGGTGACGATCATTTTGAACAATCTGATTCACCATTTTCATGTTTTCATCCATCCGAGACAAGCTTGGTGACCTGGGAGTTGATCATCTTCCACATTTTCTTGTCCTTCCTTGAATCGTTTCTGCTGTTTTTATCATTTCAGAGGTTTCTGTGGCAGATGTTGTTCAATTTCACAAGAAATTTGATGTTGATTCACTGTTCGTTTTTTTCACCCGCCATTATCACAGCAACTCGTGTAGCGATTGTTGTGCAGATTCTGAGTGAGCTATTCACAGGATATACCTAGCTGGTCAGCGTTTTGAGAGGGATATAGTTCTATGATTCATGTCCAGCCAACCACCAGATGGTTTTCCAGGAAAGCCCCAAGCATAGCCCAGACCGGTTATTTTTGTGTCTCACCTCGTGTGTTGCACCGCGGTCCTGGGAAATATTATTTTGTGTCACTGTATACTGCAACACTGTGCATGGATGGTATGACAATAAAGCCATTTGACTTAAAAACAAAATCAATAATTAGTGTCTTACCTTAACCCATCATACAAATTTACTTAGGCAATGCTGGGTAGTTCACTTAGACATCTGTATAAGAAGGATCAATATTTTCACATATTTTATCACTTACATTTTCCAAGTTGACTTGAAAAGCAGAGCTCATCATTTTCTGTCTGGCTGCACATCTCCTTCATGACTGTGTCATTAACCTCCACTGCTTCAGGCTTTACATCAGAAGAGGACAGAGAATGAAAGCATCCTCTCATCTGACTGGACCCAAAATCGATCAGCTCTTCCTTTACTGTTGGAGAGTAGCTAAAAATGAAGTCATGTTCTGAAGAGGCATCTTGTTTAAAACAATGCTGACTGTTATCATTTGTTATTTTACTACTGGCAGACGCAAGCTCAGATGAGGTCCTTTTAGTACAGACAACCACCTGCTCATAGCTCTTTGTTTCAGAATCATAGGAATCTTCTTGTTTTATGTCAAGACTTGCCTGTGTTAAGCAAAATGACTCCCATTCACAGTCCTCTTCTTTAATCTGGACTACTCTTTCCTCCATAGTATGAGCTGCTATGCAGATTGCTATATTCACAGAAGGATCCACCTCATCCCTGTGTTGAGGCCTTTCTTCTAAGTTTGCCTCATCAGCGTCTTGCAACAGAGATGCCACAAATCACTGTGTTGAACAATGTCAACTAAGAAAGTAACCTGCTCACTTTCTTTTATGAGAAGGTTATAGTTGTCACAGCTGAAAAACATGAAAATGAATATGGTTTAGTGATTGGTTTCTAATCTCTTTTGCACAAAAAGTAATAATAAGAGAGCATATGACAATTAAAAGGAGTGATAAGTAGGGACTGCTATTACAAGCAACAGAAGTCCAGGAGGAAACATAAAATATGTTCAGAAAAATGGTTTCCAATCCCAGTCAAGGGGCACCCCCCATGGCTGAAGTTTTTGATCCCACCACCTCCACAAAGAGTGAGTTGATTTTCCCCAAATTAATGTCATTCATTAATTAGCTGGTTTTTTTTCACCCTGCTCATACTGAAATTAGAAAAGACAGACACAATGAAATTCACATTCATAAGATGTTTAGAAATATTTGTATTTTTGGCATTGCTTTAACTTACAGTTGTGGCCAAAGTAAAGACTTTCACACTCCATGTTTCTCAACTCCATGCATGTCATGTTACCACACCTTGCTTGTATGTATTATATCAGTTAGGGTGTCTAATTAATTTATGCAAGTGGTCATGTCACAATACACTTGGGGCCAAAAGTTTTGAGAATGACCCAAGTATTGGTTTTCACAAAGTTTGCTGCTTTAGTGTTTTTACATCTTTTTGTAGTAGAATGACAAGTATTTCATAAGTTTCAACGGCTTTTATTGACAATTCCATAAAGTTTATGCGCAGAGTCAATATTTGCAGTGTTGGCCCTTCTTTCTTTTTCAAGACATCTGCAATTCGCCCTGGCAGGCTGTCAATCAACTTCTGGGCCCAATCCTGACTGATGGCAGCTGCCCATTCTTGATAATCAATGCTTGGAGTTTGTCAGAATTGGTGTTTTTTTGTGTGTCCACCAGCCTCTTGAGGATTGACCACAAGTTCTCAATGGGGAGTTTCCTGGCCATTGACCCCAAATGTCGATGTTTTGTTCCCCGAGCCACCATGGTGGATTGTTCATTGTTGGTCACCAAACTGTTCTTGGATGGTTGGGAGAAGTTGCTCTCGGAGGACGTTTTGGTACCATTCTTTATTCAAGGCTGTGTTCTTAGGCCAAATTGTGAGTGAGCCCACTGCCTTGGCTGACATGAATTGTCTCAGGATGCTTTACTGTTGGCATACATGACACAGGACTGATGGTAGTGCCGCTCATCTTTTCTTCTCCTCCAGATGCCCCAAACAATTGGAAAGGGGATTCATCAAAGAAAATGACTTCACCCCAGCAGTCCAATCCCTGTCCCTTTTATAGAATATCAGTCTGTCCCTGATGTTCTTCTTGGTTTCTTTGCTGCTCTTCTTGACACCCACCAGGCCATCCTCTAAAAGTCTTTATCTGCCTCACTGTGCATGCAGATGCACTCCCACCTGCCTGCTGCCATTCCTAAGCAAGCTCTGCACTGGTGGTGCCCCCCGATATCGCAGCTGAATCAACTTTAGGAGATGGCCCTGGCACTTTCTGGACTTTCTTGGGCGCCCTGAAGCCATCTTTATAACAGCAGTGGAAATGAGTTTTTTTGGGGATGAAGTTCATTTTCATGGCAAACAGGGACTTTGCAATTAATTGCATGTCATCTGATCTCTCCAACATTCTGGAGTAGATGCAAATTACCATCATAAAACCTGAGGCAGTTAATTTTGTGAAAATCAATATTTTGGCTACTTTTGGCCACGACTGTCATAGCTACAAGACAGCTTTGTTCCAGGCTTTGTTAACCGTAACAGATTTTCATTGGATCAAATGTTTACTTCTACCAGGGTGATTCTCTGTTTAAACAGCCTGGAAGATTCCAGAAGTTGGTGTCATGACTTTTAGAAGCCTCTGAAAGGCTTGTACACAACTACAAATATCTAGGGACTACACAGGCATTGAATCATCCAGGAAGGAGACACAAATTAAATCCAAGGAATGAATTAACTTTGTTGTGAAAGGTTCAACTGAACCCCAAAATAGCAAAGGAACCGGAAGAGATTGAAGGCATCAGGTACCAATGTATCCACATCCACCATTACAAGAGTCTTTCATTGCACAAGCTGTTGCACAAGGAAGAAGTTCCTACTTAAAGGCCACTATAAAAAGCCAGAATGAAGTTTACAAGACACCACCAGGACAAAGACATGGGCCTTTTGGAGGCAAATTCTGTCATCAGATGAAACAAAAATGGAACTATCTATCCATAATGATCACCACTATGTATGGAGGAAGAAGGGTGAGGCTTTTATGCCAAAGAATACTATCTCGAACTGTGAAGCATGACGGAGGCAGCATCATATTGTAGGGGTAAAGCGACCGAGGCACTTCATAAATTAAGTGTGATCACAAGGAAGGAGGATTTTCTAGAAATTGTAAAGCAACACCTCAATACATCAGCCAGAAAGTTCAAACTTGGTTGCAAATTGGTTTTCAGACAGGACAAGGATACTAAGCATACCCCCAAAACTGTAAGGCAATGACTTAAAGACATCAAGGTACAAGTATTGGGGTGGCCATCACAAATTTCTGACCTTTCCACAGAAACTGAAAAAGCAGATCTGAGCAAGAAGGCTTGCAAACCCAACAGACTTAACATCTCGGGCCTTACACATAACACCGTGCATAGAATTCACACTAAAACATGACATATGGACAAAAGCGTAAATGTGCCTACGCACAAAAAGATACGAAAATCTGTGTGTATGCCAATTTCCACGTAATTCCCCTACATAAATCCTGGTCAGCGTTGAAGGTAACGCACGTGCATGTGCCTACCATCCCTCCCCGACTTCTCCCAAAATTACACCTGTTTGAATATGCAAATCAATATAAATAGCCCCTTATACACTCTGTGAAAAGACAATGGCAAAAGCACAGGGGAAAAAGAAAAATTTCAGCAAATACCAAGTACAGGCAAAGAAAAACGTACTCTGTTGGTTTAAACAGTGGAATAAACAACAAAAGGAAGTTAATCGAGTGACAAAGAGTGTTGGAGAAACTCAAAAGCTCAAGTTCACAAATTTGCTTTGTTTTGTATGTGTTCTTCTACGTGCTCTAAGTGTGTGAATCACTACGTGCTTCTTAAACGGGCTTTCTCTTCCTTCGACAGGACACAAAATACATTACACTCATGATATAACAGCTCTCTGAACAATTTAAATACTGAAATGTATACTTGATATCATTTTCATAATAATAGGAATTAAAGCATGGTTATTAAACTTGGGGACACGGTGGCACAGTGATAGTGATGAACTGGTGCCCTGTCCAGTGATTGTTCCTGCCTCTGCAAGATGCTTTCTGCGCCATGAGCGACCTTCAATGAAATAATTTATTACAGCAGTAATGTCTCTTTCAAACGTGCTAACCCCCAATTCCTGTCTTTCATTTTCTTTCTTCAAGTAACCAATTGCCACACAATCAGCTCTGTAATAGATGTTAAGCCATCTGTAAGCTTAGAATGCCAATTCTTCAAAACTTTTAAGAAACACTGAAATATCTTCATAATACATGTTTAATTATTCCATCCATCTATCCATCCAGGGTCACGCCAGCCCCAGCAAGAATACAGTACGAGGCAGGAACAATCCCTGAATGGGGCGCCAGCTCGCCACTAGCGCTGCGCCACCGTGTACTCACATGTTTAATTATTAGCAGTATAGATTATTTAAATGAAGTTAAACATTTATCTTTATAATGTAATAAGCATATTTTACTGTATTTTATCTTAAAAATATCAAGAGCTCCAAGAAGATAGCACTTGGAAGTCTAAATTGAGTTAAAAACCAGTCATCATTAAATGTAAATATGCGCTTTATAAAGTGGCTCTGGTTGTGCAATATTATAACTGTATCGCAAGTTTACAGTGAGGTAATTGTACTTACTCTATAAGGAGCACTTGATACACTGATCGAGTGTGTTTAGAGCTCTTGGGATGAAACGGTTTCTGAACCGCAAGGTCCCCACAGGAAAGGCTCTGAAGCGTTTGCCATATGGGAAAAGTTCAATAGACAGCATGGCTGAGGCAGCGTGTGCTTGATGCTGTATACCGATAATTCTCTTTCTGATCAGCTGTTGCAGAGCTGTGATTCCACACTCAGATACAGTGGGATAAATACAGAGTGGTGCACTGAGAGTGACAACGCTAAAGCAGCTATGGTATTTGGAATAGTCTGGCCATTCCGTGGACCATTATGTACTTACGGGTTGATTACAATCAGATGCTTTAAACTAATATACTATATGCGGTTAATTTCAGTGTATTTGATAAAGCCGCATCAGGGATGTGAATCTAAAAAAGAAAGGGTAACCACACTGGAACAAAAGCACTGCTTTGAAGCTTGGTCCTGCCAGTTTGCATAACCGAGTGAAGAACCTGCGTACACCAGGGATTAAGCTGGCATGAGAACGTGTGTGGTTTTACGCTAAGTTTAGATTTTATAAATCGGGATGTGAGCATGGAAACGGGCGTAAGCAACATTTTTGTGCATACGCACCATTTATACATGAGGCCCCTGGTCCGTTGGGGTGAATGGGCAAAAAGCCCTGCCAGGTATTGGGAGAAACATGTGGAAGACGACTCTCCCCATTTGAATCAATTAAAGCCATTAAAAGGCACTTCTACTGAATACTAAGAAAGTGCATGGAAACTGCTGAAAATCTGACACAGTAAGATTGCCACTTAGTGATTATCGTGATGTTAGCACTTACAGAAATAAAGTAGACACCCTAATTGATAGAACACTGGCAATGTCTGTCAATACAATGTGGACAGCTGGGAAACAGGGGAGTTGGAAAGTCTTTAACATAGGTGGATGAAAACCTTTGACTTTAATTGTATTAAATCCCTTTCTTCATTTTGTTGTTAATTCACATTTTTCTGTGTATTTTTGTCCCTTAAGTGACAGTGTGCAGAGTCAACATTGGGGTAAATAACACTGAATGGTGAAAGACTGCCACCACTTGCGAGTCAGACCCACCAATGTGTTCACTAGTTCTTTCCTCTTCTTCTGGCTACTCCCATTAGGGGTTGCCACAGCAGATCATCATGTTCCATATCTTTCTGTCCTCATCATCTTACTCTGTCACACCCATCACCTGCATGTCCACTCTCACCACATCCATAAATCTCTTCTTAGGCCTTCCTCTTTTTCTCTTGCCTGGCAGCTCTATCCTTAACGGAATGATGGATGCATTCAAGGTGGAGGTGGGATTACATCAGGGATCGGCTCTGAGCGCTTCCTTATTTGCAATGGTAATGGACAGGTTGACAGACGAGATTAGACAGGATTCCCCGTGGACTATCATGTTTGCTGATGACATTGTGATCTGTAGCGATAGTAGGGAGCAGGTTGAGGAGACCCTGGAGAGGTGGAGATATGCTCTATAGAGGAGAGGAATGAAGGTCAGTAGAAACAAGACAGAATACATGTGTGTGAATGAGTGGGAGGTCAGTGGAATGGTGAGGATGGAGGGAGTAGAGTTGGCGAAGGTGGAGGAGTTTAAATACTTGGGATCAACAGTACAGAGTAATGGGGATTGTGGAAGAGAAGTGAAGAAGAGAGTGCAGGCAGGGTGGAATGGGTGGAGAAGAGTGTCAGGAGTGATTTGTGACAGACGGGTATCAGCAAGAGTGAAAGGGAAGGTCTACAGGACGGTAGTGAGACCAGCAATGTTATATGGGCTGGAGACGGTGACACTGACCAGAAAACAGGAGACAGAGCTGGTGGTGGCAGAGTTAAAGATTCTAAGTTTTACACTGGGTGTGACGAGGATGGACAGCATTAGGAACGAGTACAGTAAATGATAAATAAAATAACCTGAACACCTGGAAAAACAAAACACAAAAATGATAATAATTAAAATCTTAAAACACAAGATACAAAAGCACTAAATTATCTCCAAGTAGCAGACAAGTGTTTTTTTATATTTTAGTAACGTTTAGCAAATCCGTTTTTAAATTCCTTCTATCAAAACTTTTGTCATTCATTGCTGTTTGCTCATTGTTAATTGTCTTTAATATTCTACAGGAAAACTACACAAAAACGTGAATAATAATTCATTACATTTATATAGCGCTTTTCTCAGTACTCAAAGCGCTATCCACACAGGGAGGAACCGGGAAGCGAACCCACAATCTTCCACAGTCTCCTTACTGCAAAGCAGCAGCACTACCACTGCGCCACCTGTGAGGACAACGCATTAAAGCAGAGGGAGTAAAGAACTTATAACGTGTAGCACTTCTATATTTCTGATGAATGTAAATTCCATGCTATTGCTTCTTCCTAAATGGAGAAAAAGACCAAAATACCAAATAATTAAACGACGAAATTAACATAAAATTACTGACTGATTGACTCCAAAGCGGGTTGGAACAAAATCTGCAGCTACATGGGTCTCCAGCACTGGGATTGGAATCCATTGCTTTATAGAATTAAAATCCATTCATATAAATTTTAAATCACGATACTTCACTTATGAAGGTTACTCCCACGCTGAAAAGGTATGAGACAACACGCTTCGTCCGTTCTCCCTCAGCCCGATCCTTGGCATTGCGCTACGCCCGACACATATTGCGGGCTGCTCTCGAATCCCCACCCCCTCCGGACTCCTCTCAATTTGCAGTACACCTCGGGACTGGAGCCCACACGCCCTTCTACCCCAACTCCTCCGCGACCGAACTCCTCCCCCAAACTGCACGGTTCTTTAAGCTCGGCCGGACTCGCTCGCGACACTGCCCCTCTGTTAATTGGACTCCCCGCCGAGTCGCTGTCTTCTCTCCGTTTCCACACCTCCCTCCCCTCTAGTTCCCCCAACACTTTCCTACGCAGCTTTGCTTTCTGCCTGTCATCGGGACGTACTCCCACGTTGTTATTCTATTTTTAAAACTAGACAGCTGGTCGTACACGAACCTCTCTCATTTAGGCTACTGGTCGCTTATTGCCCACTCACAGGGACTCCCCGGCAGCGCGCTGCCATCTTCTTTCCTCATTCTCCGTGAATCACACTAGACCCCGTGCGCCAGAGCGGGCTTGTCCACCGCACCTACCTCTAGTGTCAGCAGGTCATACCTGTAGCCGTCTATCTAATGGAAGCTACAAATTACAGCAACAAACAGGACTTTCCCGAGCGACTCGTTTATAAGTTCTCTTCTGATAACGTTGTTGGCAGATTTCATACCCGAAAACATGTTACTGCCATCTACTGTACGGAGGTTAAGTAAATGCGCTTTCTTTACTGGAATACTGTACTGTATAATGGTTAGATATCGGGAATTCGCGGTGAATAACTAGATACTGTGAATCAGAGATCTGAGGAGCCGGACTTGAAGCACGAAGAATTATTATCTCTGGAATGTTTTAATCATGTCTTTAAAAGTTAACTCTATTAAGACCTTGAATACCATGCTTTGTCACTTGCAACCTGACTGAATGAAATTTTGAGCGAGTCCAATCGTATAAGCTTTGGCTGCCTTGTCCTCAGAACAAATGACAAAATACAAAAATAAACATATGTGTGTGTATGTATGTATGTATGTATGTATGTATGTATGTATGTATGTATGTATGTATGTGTATATATCTATGTATGTGTGTATATATGTATGTATGTATATATGTATGTATGTGTATATATGTATGTATGTATGTATGTATGTATGTATGTATGTATGTATGTATGTATGTATGTGTAATATTCCAATAACCAGTCGGAATACTTTCTCAATTGTGAATTTATTATTTCAAACTTATTGGAAATGACAGGTGTTATATCAAGTCACTCCTACAACTCCTGAGCTTACTTAACAGCGCCAAACCTTTCTGCAACAAAACCACAAGGTCCCTTGCTGCCTGGACTGGCTATTTAACTGTCTGATTAATAATCCAATAATCCAACACTTCCCCCCTTAAATTGATTCTAACCTCTCAATAATACTGAATTGAATAAAACAAAAATAATAATAATAATAAACAAGAATAACATCAATGATAATAATAATATGAATAATCATCATGGGCGGCACGGTGGCGCAGTGGGTAGCGCTGCTGCCTCGCAGTTGGGAGATCTGGGGACCTGGGTTCGATTCCCGGGTCCTCCCTGCGTGGAGTTTGCATGTTCTCCCCGTGTCTGCGTGGGTTTCCTCCGGGCGCTCCGGTTTCCTCCCATAGTCCAAAGACATGCTGGTTAGGTGGATTGGCGATTCTAAATTGGCCCGTGTTTGTGTGTGTCCTGCGGTGGGTTGGCACCCTGCCCAGGATTGTTTCCTGCCTTGTGCCCTGTGTTGGCTGGGATTGGCTCCAGCAGACCCCCGTGACCCTGTGTTCGGATTCAGTGGGTTGGAAAATGGATGGATGGATAATCATCATTTATCCACTTATGGTGCTCTATTTAGTGTACTGGCTTTGCAAACCTCTGGTAGAAATAAAATAATCCTGTTCATGTTCAAAAGTAATCTTTCAAATAAGATGGTGTTTTCCTCAGTCGAACAGGATATCTTTGGAATGGTGGAACTGTCTCTGCCCTCTCTGTGTCCTCCAACTGTGGACCTCTGGACAAATCTTCAGGTTCTGGCATAGTAAGGGGTTTAATTGCTGAGCTGTCTTCTACCTGTTCTGTTCTGTGACGATCATCTGCCAACGGAACCAAGAAGTCATCTTGTTGCACTGCCTGTAGTGCCCCGGGTTGGTCATAACTGGGACAGATGTGGTCTTGGTGTCGTTTGACCACCTGCCCATTCTCTGTCTCCACTGTCCAAGAAATAGGACCAGTCTGTTTGACCACTGCCCCACGCATCCAACGTTTCCCTGATGTCTGGAAATTACGAATATAAACAGGCTGTCCCACTGAGAATGTCCTCTCCTTTGCATGACTGTCATGGCGACTCTTCATTTTTACTTGCTTCTCTGCCACTCTTTCCCCCAGTCTCGGACTAACTAAGTCCAAATGTGTCTGTAGTTGCCGCCTCATTAATAATTCACCAGGGGATATGCCTGTGGTCATCTGTGGTGTTGTCCTATAGCGTAACAGGAACCGTGCTAGTCTAGTTTCAAGTGTCCCACTTGTTAACTTCCGCAGGCCTTCTTTAACTGTCCGGACTGCTCTTTCTGCCAGACCATTTGATGCCGGGTGATAAGGGGCTGATGTTACATGTCTAATGCCATTCATTTTAAAAAAATAGTTCATTTCAGCACTAACAAAACTGCTTCCATTGTCTGTTACTACAACTCTTGGTAAGCCATGCGTGGCATAAATGCTTCGTTATTTTTCCATAGTGGCCAACGATGTGATTGATTGCATTGGGTGGGCCTCTATCCATTTTGAATGTGCATCTACACAAATCAACAGCATCTTACCCATCACTGGTCCACAAAAATCCATATGAAGATGAGCCCGTGGCTGTTCAGGCCACTCCCAAATATGAAGTGGGGCCCCTGCAGGAGAAGCCTGATTTTCTTGACAACTGATACATTCACGGACTGCAAGCTCTATTTCTTTATCCGTATTTGACCACCAAAGGTAACTGCGAGCCAGTGCTTTCATACGATTGATGCCTGGGTGTGCTTCATGTAATTCTTTTATTAATGTCTTTCTACCTTGTGGAGGTATTACAACCCAGCTCCCCCACAGTATGCAGCCATCCACCACACTCAACTCTGCTTTCCTGTGAATATACGGTTGCCAAGTTAGCTCAACGGGTTTATTTAGCCAGTTCCCTTTGAGTACCCACTGATAGACCACTGACAATACAAGGTTTCGTTGTGTCCAAGTCTTAATCTGGTACGAACCAACTGGAGTGCTGTCCATATGCTCCAACAGCCTGATGACTTCCTCAGTTTGTGGGGTTTCTTCACTCTCTCCACCTTGTGGAAGGTGACTCAATGCATCAGCATTAGCATGTCGTATTCCTTCTTTATACATTAAAGTATATTCATAAGAAGCTAGAGTCAATGCCCAGCGCTGAATGTGTGCTGCTGCTAACTGTGGGACCCCCTTCTGTTCCCCAAACAGTCCTAACAGTCTGTCACAATTACAAATGATTTGCCAAAAAGGTACTGATGGAACTTATTCAGGCCAAAGATTATGGCTAATGCTTCTTTTTCAAGTTGTGAATAACCCCTCTCAGCTTTAGTCAGCGTACGGGACATATAACCAATGGGTCTTTCTGTTCCATCTTCCTACTTTTGGGAGAGGACAGCTCCCACCCCATAAGGTGAAGTGTCACAAGACAGGTACAGTTCCCTCCCTTCCTCAAAAGAAACTAATAACTGGACAGACTGTAATGCTTCTTTGGTTTTCTGAAAAGCCCTCTCTTCCATAGCTGTCCAACACCATTGAGTTTCCTTGCGCAACAGTCGATGTAAGAGTTCCAAGGTAGTAGCCATATTTGGTAGAAATCTATGATAATAATTAAGTAACCCCAAAAATGCTTTAAGCTGTGTCTGATTACTAGGTTGTGGTGCTTCCTTGATGGCTGCTACTTTATCTGGTATGGGGTGTATGCCATGGCAATCAACTTTATATCCCAGGTAAACAACTTCAGGTGCCATGAAAAAACATTTGTCTTTATGTACTCTTAGTCCTGCTGAAGTTAACTTTGTCCCTTGCTGCCTGGTCTGCCTATTTAACTGCCTGATTAATAATCCAATACCTCCCTCCTTAAATTGATTCCAACCTCTCAATAATACTGAATTGAATAAAACAAAAATAATAATAATAAACAAGAACAATATCAATGATAATAATAATATGAATAATCATCAGTATGTATGTATGTATGTATGTATGTATGTATGTATATGTATGTATATATGTGTATATGTATGTATGTATATATGTATATATATATATATATATATATATATATATATATATATATATATATATATATATATATATATATATATATATATATACAAACTCCGAAATGGTAACCGCCTGGATGTACAGAACTTTCACAAAATGAAATCTAATGATGCTAACTGCCCGGAATTTTATGGACTCCCAAAAATACACAAAACACCACTAAAATACAGACCAGTGGTTAGCCTGATAGGCGGACCATCATACAACTTGTCAAAAAGACTTTTCCAACTACTTAAACATTTAACGACTCAGATTATTCCGTCAACAGCGCGGAGTCGGCATTACAGCTCTTGAAAGATGTATCCATCGCCGAGGACGAGATCATGGTCTCGTTTGATGTTGTATCGCTATACACCATGATCCAGATCCAACTGGCCACAGAAACACTATTAATGAAACTGGATAGTGACCCCACCATAGAGACAAGAACCAAACTGTCCATCAAAGACATAATGCACCTAATATCACTTTGCCAAAAAACGCACTTTCATTTCAACGGCAAGTATTACACACAGAAAGAAGGCATGCCAATGGGATCACCGTTATCTGGACTCCTAGCTGAACTGGTAATGCAACGATTTGAAAACATAGCTTTATCCCAGATTACACCCAAAATTTGGATACGCTATGTAGACGACACAGTCGTCATATTAAGAAAGAACCAGCTGAATGAGTTCTACAATCATATTAACACAATATTCCCTGCAATCCAGTTCACAATGGAAAAAGAAATCAATCGACACATCAACTTCCTGGACATTTACATCAAAAGAAATAGTGACGCCACCCTGACCACAAGTGTTTACCGCAAACAATGCTACGCAGACAAGATTCTACACTTCGCCAGCAACCACCCGGTATCTCATAAACGGAGCTGCGTGAAAACCCTATTTAAACGAGTCCACACGCATTGTAATACCAAGGAAACAAAAATTAATGAGTGATGCTATCTCTTCCAACTTTTCACCTAGAATGGATACTCAAAAACATTCATTAATCGAAGTCTACACAGCAGACGCCAAAGGAATCAGCATACAATCGACTTAAATCAGAACCCCCACCCCACCTGGCATTCACTCCCTTATCACCATAATGTGTCAGAAGGCACGGCACGCACCCTGACCAAGTGGGGCATCAGAATAGCACATAAACCCACGAACAATTTGCGCATGGTCCTGTTTAATGCTAAAAACAAGAAATCGACAGCCGAAACACGAAATGCAGTTTATAGTATTCCATGCAATTCTTGCTCAGCGGTATACATAGGACAAACGTCAAAAAGAATCTCAACACGTGTACAGGAACATCGCAACGCCGTCAGAAGAAAGGACGCACTATCTTTGATATATGCACATACTAAATCGACAGGACACACATTCAACTGGGACAACATAAAAGTAAAATTTAAGGCCAGTACAAAAAGTGCCAGAGAGCTGGCCGAGTCTTGGCTATCAGATGAAAACGCCATCAACAGACACTTGGACATAAATCCAGCATATGCCAACTTAAGAAGGACATGTACACAATAATTAAACTGTACAACCCCCCCCCCCCTTGATCATACTGACTTAGTCACCTCCACCCCCCCCACTGAATATGTTTCTATATATTGCCTTTGATTCTTGTAAGTCTAAGCATTATCCTCTGATGAAGACCCCTGACAGGGGTTGAAAGCTCAGGAATAAAACTATTTTATGATACGTGATTCGTTTTTTCTCCCTTCGTGGATCTCCAACTGCAAATATGCAAACCGTATCACAGACCTTCGCTTCCATATATATATATATATATATATATATATATATATATATATATATATATATATATATATATATATATATATATATATATACACACATTGCTTATTTTTGCATTTTGTCATTTGTTCTGAGGGAATAATATATATATAATGATTTTCAGAATATACAAAGTCAGTGTTCTGAATATATAACACCAAAGCCTGATTATATAAAGTCAGTGTTGGAATATATAAAGTCAAAACTTGAATATATAAAGTCAGCGTCAGTATATATAAAGTCATTTCTGATTATATATAACGTCAAAGCCTGATTATATAAAGTCAGCATCGGAATATATAAAGTTATTTTTGAATATATAAAGTCAGCATTGGAATATATAAAATCATTCCCGAATATATTACATCAAAACTTGAATATATAAAGTCACCATTGGAATATATAAAATCATTCCCGAATATATAACATTAGGACAATTCACAAATGAAATGGTCTAGTTCCATCAATATTCTCTAATTTCCGTGCTTGTCATTTCACTTGTACTAGTGGAAGGTAAGCTTCGACAGAAGCCACTCAGAGTCGATCGGGCATGTGAAGTTCGTCCAAAAATGCACCCATACAAAAATAATAAATAAATATAGTGTTCAAAATACCAGGCACATACATCATTTTGAATACATTAACTGAACAGTGTTTTTTTATATATATTTTTCTGAAGTTTTTGTTAACTTATTCCATTACGTTGCATTAGTAACTCATTGAGTTTACTAAAAATGTGCCTGGGTCGTTTCAATCAATATCAATGTAATCTGATTTTAAATTTATATATTCAGGAATGAGTTTATATAATCCGACGCTGACTTTTAATTGATTTGCTCTTAAAGACTCAGACCCCTTAATTGTTTCTTTTTCCTTAATTAACAGCCAAATAATAATGAGATACAAAATGAGTCAAAACACAACCAGCAAACTGTGTCCATTATACAATATCTGAAAATAAAGATAGATGAAGGTCTCAGGAATGTTGATCTGCTCAGGTACACAAAACATTTCACCAGTGTTCTTAGAAAAGAGAAAATCAACAATTTCGGAAATGTCTGGTAATGCACCACGACAGCAGCAACAAGCCACAAAATTAGAGAATTGGTTTAATTAATGACAAGAATCGGCACCTCATTAAGCAGTTCATTGGAGTGAAATTAGTTGGTGTTTGAAGCCCTGACTTAGTTGGTCTTCTGTTGGCTCACTCACTTCACATTTCATTTCTGTTTGGGTGCCATTTAAGGAAAGAAATGAAGCAATTCAGGGGAACGATGAAAAAATTCAGGGGAACAAATATTAAAAAACAAGTCAATTAAAATGAATTCACAAGAAGTCAATTACCAGCACAAACAGGGCTCTCATTTTAAAAAAAGGGTTAGAATGAAAACCTGCAGCCACGGTGGTCCTCCAGAACTGGACTTGGTGACCCCTGCTCTAGTGGCCCTCATCATAGTGTCAGTGCACATCTTGGCCTGTCCAGTACCAGCCCTATAGGACAAATCCTGGCTAAAATGAATAATACCCTTTCCATGCATGCTGCCCTATCTGATACCAACATTCCCATTTCTACTGTGCTCCAAAGCTTCAGTCTGTGAAATCCACAGCCCCTTTATTCTTCCCATTACTGCCCACATTTTATACTACACTGATCTTCTCTAAATCGCCCAATTCTCTGCCAACTTGCCTAGTTTCCCATTCTGCCAAAACCCACACTACTATAATGTCCACTGCTATCAGGCAATTCAATGATTCCTCCAGATATACTTGTTAAGTTCATTATGAAATATCTGCACAATATACGTTGATTGATTGATTGATTGATTGATTGATTGATTGATTGATTGATTGATTGATTGATTGATTGATTGATTGATGGATGGATGGATGGATGGATGGATGGATGGATGGATGGATTATCTGCCCTGTGAGTCTGTATCCTTGTTTTTTATGTCTCTGTTGTTGTATACATCTGAATTTCTCCATATAATTAATTTAAGTTAGACAATAAAAGGTGTCATTTTGCTTGACTTTTCACTACATCCATATAATTAATAAAGTTTATCTAATTTATTCTAATGTAATTCCGAACTTGTCAATCACCTTGTTAGATTCATTGTAATGCACTTGTGATCAAAATGGAACATGAAATTCACCCGATATAAAGTTTCGGACATTTTTCTACTTAAATGGATTTATTACTGATTTATTTATTACTGACATACAGTATGTGATATTCAAATTCACCTTCACCGTCGACTTTAACTTTAGTATTCCATATAGGGAAATTAGTTTGGTTTGTACACCAACAAAAACTTACATACATATAGGTTTAAAATAGCAAAAAGGCAGGAAAGAGAAATTCAGTATAAGGAACCACTTTTACGTGAACCCCAATAAGCATACCTAACATACTGTACATATGCAAATACACCTATCTGGAGAGTGGCTTATATGAATTCCCATTATTCCCATTACCTGTTTTCATTACACAGCCTAATTGCTGAGGGAGCAAATGATCTCTTAAATCTGGTAGTTGTATTTGACTTTGTAAGCATCTGTTTAGTGCCCCATAGCTGAAATGAATTTTTACAGTTATATTTTCATTGGTATTAAATTGAACAGTTTCATCCTGTTTTTAATTTGCATATTACAATTAAATAAAATCAAACCAACTCAAGCAATAACTTTTAACTTATAATATACCTACCACATGCAGTTCATTTACCTGTATCAAATGAACAACATCAATTAACACTAAAATATTTAGAATAATGTCAATAGACAAATACACTAATCTTAGAATCGATGGAGGCTCACAAAATGTTCATTTTTTCCGGGGTGAAGTTTGCTTTTCTGATACAGGGTGTGCAGTAGTTTCACTAATATATCAAAAATAACAGCATAAGTCAGATCCATCCATCCATCCATTTTCCAGCCCGCTGAATCCGAACACAGGGTCATGGGGATCTGCTGGAGCCAATCCCAGCCAACACATGGCACAAGGCAGGAACCAATCCCGGGCAGGGTGCCAACCCACCGCAGGACACACACAAACACACCCACACACCAAGCACACACTAGGGCCAATTTAGAATCGCCAATCCATCCAACCTGCATATCTTTGGACTGTGGGAGGAAACCGGAGCGCCGGGAGGAAACCCACGCAGACACTGGGAGAACATGCAAACTCCACACAGGGAGGACCCGAGAAGCGAACTAAGTCAGATCCCATAACCAAAAACATTCAGAACACACTGGAACAATATTTTGCTAACCATCATTAAATTTTTGTTGCTCACAGTGCAGATACGTATATGAGGGTTATAAGGAAGAATTTGCAGGTTTGCAGCAAAGTGGCGTTCCCTTGTGCAGATATTTTAACATACAAATTTTGATTCGGTACCGTTATGTGTTTTACGGCAGTGCAACAAGTATTTATAAAATAGTCTTGCACCTTGAAACAATTAATTGAAACAGACAGCTAAATAAACTGCTTAATTGTAAATTCACATGTATTTGTCCATTTATTATCATTATTTTAACAATTTATTGCATAGGCCTATTACAGACAATCCATTAGACAACCCCCTAGGGCCCCATCATCTGAGCGGAGCCGTTTATGAAAGTTTAAGGGCGCTCGCGCACCAAATCGGGGGGACCCAAAGATCGTCGAACTTTGATGATACTGAGTGGGCGCTGTTACGCGATGGGCGCAGTTTATTAAAATAAAAGTGCGCGCGTACAAGGAGCGCGCGCTCCAAGTCCGCGGGATACACACAAAGGGGATACACACCAATGGTCGTCGAAGTTTAATAATACCGGTCAACGAGGGGCGATGTCCGTCCACCCCACCTAGGGCTCCAAATGGTCTTCGATCGGCACAGATTATAGTTTTTTTTTTTTTTTTTTTTGGGTGGTATAGATTAATGTAATGATTTTTTTTAACTAGATTTGGATTTGTACAGTGATGGTGGTAGTCTTCCAGCGAACCGAATTTAGAAGTAGGCTCGTAGAAAGCCGCTATACAACTTTGGTCCCCTTTGGTCAAAAGTTGTCTAAATGTACATGAACAGTCAAAGAAACAGACATAACATTGTACAAAAATGATTTGTACATTCTTAAAGTGACAAGTTGAAAAATATGGGCTTTTTAAATTTATCAATAAAATATTCTTTTTATCGGGGATATCGACATTGAAAAGTATACGACAAGGTATTATATGTTCTGGTTGTACAAGACGAAAGTGCATTATCTAAATTTTAAAGGACATCTGCCAGATCGTAAGTCCTCCAAACTGAAGGTGGCAGTGACGGTGCCATAGAGGAGGAATCTATCAATAACTTTCAAAAGAACAAGGAAAGGTAAGCAGTCCCGAGAGAGAAGAAAACAAGAAGCAGTAAGAGGCGGCCGTTCAGGTGAGGAGAGAGGCGAAGCGCTTGGGTGGAAAGAGACAACTGTGAAAAGTAGGTTCTTTGTAAGAGAGTGTCGAGCGCAGAGATCGAGGTGGAATTACGGCACACGGAGAACGATTCAATTGCGGATTGCTGTCCTGGTGATGGTAACAGAGTAGCGGGATTTTAAATAGAGAATAACGGAGGAGTGGAGAGAAATGGACGAGGGTCGGGTATCCAGTTACGGATGTGGCGAGCGTCCGTCAGTGAGATGATAGACGTTGACATGAACAGGCGCGCGGACGCTGTAGTGCCAGGGAGTAATCGCAGAATTACTGAGGTGACAGGCGTACACCTCACCGTCACAGCCCCGCCGAATTCAGAAGTCACAGGTCAGGTTATCGCTAACGCTGCACGGTGCAGTGGATTGGAAATTTCACTTGTGTTATGTCAAATCAGTTTGCATGTGAAATCAGTTACTCGTAACGTCCTACGGAGCAGCGAGGACCATCATGCTCCCCGAAGCTGTCAGGTGGCAGCATGCTGGTGCTGGAGCACCCATATGCATGGCAGTAAGGCAACCTGGGTATTGTAGTCTCGATGCACAACCCACCTGGAAGCTGTGGTGTTACTTTTCAGAATAAGTGTCAATGTCCATAATGGGGTTCGCGTGACAAGAAAGCACCTCCTCAGCATACTGTTGTGCCTCTTGATGTACTTTGTAGGTCTGGCATACGAGGTGCTACTCCTGTTCACTCAGAGACAGTAGACAATCCCTGAGGTGGAGTGGAATGGAAAGGAGTGAAACAAGGGGAAGGAAAAAAGAAAGAAAGATAAAGGGAAGGAATTTCTAGTGTTGTTTGCAATTCCAATTTCATGGGATGTCTATATCAAGTATTTGTGTAAAAGAAACTGATTTCAACCAGGAACTCTGGTGGAAAGTTTTGTCTGGGGTTTTTATAGCTCAGGTATTCCCCATGGTGAACACAAATGTTATTAGCCCAAGAATTGCACAGTAAGCCCATAGTTAATGGTACTGCTTGATGGCTCCACCGTGATCCTAATTTTCATTAAATACATTCATGTTTTTGTCCCAGAAGTTTGACAGTGGCACAGCAATCACTGCTGCCGATTTACAGTTTCAGAATTACGTTCGCCAATCTTGGCCTGTTCTTGTTTATGTGGAATCAGAAAGATGTGCAGGATGGGCTGACTGGTATCTTTAAGTTGGGTCAATCTGAGTGTGTGGGCCCCTTGATGGACTGGCCTCACATCCAGAGTCAATTTCTGTCTTTCTACAAGTCATAAATGGAATTTGTGTCTTCAGAAAACAACTGGCTTGTTGAACTTCTAAGTAAAGACTTAACCAATATCTTTCCTTTGCCTAAACAGTTTTTTGTAAGGTCAGCATTAGTAAAAAAAAACCTTATTTACAGTTAGGTAAAAATGTTAAAAAAATGCTTTAGTTGCCTCACATTTTTATGCAATCGTTTTGTTCACCCCACTGAATTAAAGCTGAAAGTCTGCACTTCAACTGCATCTGAGTTGTTTCATTTAAAATTCATTGTGGTAATGTACAGAACCAAAATGAGAAAAAAGTTGTCTCTGTCCAAATGAAGAGGTGAGTTCCAAAACCTGCTAAGTATATTTTTTGGCGAACTTTAGGTGAAGCATGGTTGTGACTCATCAAAGGGTGCTATGTGCTTGGTATTGAAGTGGGCTTCAAAACCTGCTAAGTACCAAAATATAATGCTATAAATTTTGATGTGAGTTCCAAAACCTGTTAAATACATAACCAGCTTAGTTCCAAAAGCTGCTAAGTACACCAACATAAACAGAAAGACCACGAATTCGGGTGACTTTTGCAGTCACACTATAATATTAGATAGATAAGTATCTATCTATCTATCTATCTATCTATCTATCTATCTATCTATCTATCTATCTATCTATCTATCTATCTAATAATAATAATAATAATTCTTTGCATTTATATAGCGCTTTTCTCACTACTGAAAGCGCTTAGCGATTGCAGGTTAAGGGCCTTGCTCAAGGGCCCAACAGAGCAGAGTCCCCTTTGGCATTTACAGGATTCGAACCGGCAACCTTCTGATTGCCAGTGCAGATCCCTAGCCTTAGAGCCACCACTCCGCCTATTTCACTATTGTGAAACGTGGCAGCAAAATAAAAAACTTGTCAGCTGACCCACTTCCACTGAATTGTTGTGTTAATCCAACAAAAGCAAAGGATGTCAAAATGCATCCATCCATCCGTCCTCTTCTGCTTGTGGTCTTTGTCAATCCATCCATCCTCTTTTTTTTGTTCTTTATTCTTTATTTCGCCTTATACAATTTCTTGTATTAGGAATTTGTTAGTTTTCGCATACCCCTTGGGGTCAGAGCGCAGGGTCAGCCATTGTACAGCACGCCCCTGGAGCAATTACAGGTTAAGGGTCTTGCTCAAGGGCCCAGCAGAGTAGGATTTCTTTTATCAGTGACAGGGATTTGATCTGGCAACCTTCCGGACACCAGCACAGATCCTTAGCCTCAGAGCCACCACTTCTGCTTATCCGAGATCGGGTCGTAGGGGCAGCAGCTTGAACAGAGATGCCCAAACTTCTCTCTCCCCAGCCACTTCTTCTAGCTCTTCTGGGGGAATCCCAAGGCATTCCCAGGCCAGCCGGGAGACATAGTCCCTCCAGCATGTCCTGGGTCTTCCCCGGGGTCTTCTCCTTTTTGGATTTGCCCAGAACACTTCACCAGGGAGACGTCCAGGAGGCATCCTGATCAGATGCCTGAGCCACCAGATCTGACTCCTCTCGATGCGGAGGAGCAGCGGCTCTACTCTGAGCTCCTCCCGGATGACTGAGCTTCTCACCCTATCTTTAAGGGAAATGTCGAAATGTTGCTTAGCAAAATGGGAGTCAATATGGACAATCCGCAATCAGAAAAAGTTAGAGTTCTACCTCCCAATCATTGGAACAGCCAACAAAAACACTAAACCAATGGCAGACAGTGATACCGAAATATATGATGAAGACGATGTAGAATACATCTATTCACATTGTATTAACTTTTTTAATTTACTATTTAAACAATGCTTAACAGGAATTCATGACTTTTAGCATTACTTTTTAGCTAAATAGTTTAGAGACTAAAAGCTCTGTATTTCATTTGTTATATAATAAAAATATTTCAAGATTCAGAGCACTTTTAATGAAAGTTTCTACTTATAGGTTTATGGAATAGCATTGATTTAGCGTCAAAACCTGCTAAGTACGTTTTTTTCTATTTTTTACAAAAATGTAAAATATTCAGATTTCTGAGATGTCCAGCAATTGACCTTCAGTAATGTAACAACCAACATTCTGCAAAAAGAATTTTAAAAATATCATTTCAAATACTTAGTTATTTTTCTCCTTTTCACAAAAAGTTGTCTCCTGTACTTACCTGATTTTGCAACTCAGCTCTTCAAATATTTATGGACCTAACTGTACATAGAGGGGAGCTTATTATCTGGTGCTTGCTTGAGTCTGTGGTGTTTAGTGTTGTGATACACTCACAGAAATTTGTGAAAGAAGAGCTACAGGCCTCCGTCTTAAAAAAACACAAAGCCAGAACCGAACTTCATTCAGGGCTGACACCAAAAGAGTAGACCTCCCCACTGTCAGTCTGGCCCCAAACTCAAAAGGCACGCTTACGGCCAGTTTGGGTCCAAAAAATGGTAATTAATTAATATGTCGTTATTTATTGTTAATCTCTCTATTATAAAAAAAATCTTGGAAGGAGACAAGACGTGATTTTCTCAGAGAGACACTTTCACGTCCCGCGAGACGAGACTTTGCGCCAAGAGATTTGACCACGCTTGGGGCTGGAAATAAAAGACAAAGAGTAGATGACAAAGTAGAACTTCGTAAAGAAATCAAAAACTTGGCGCGGTACACATGCAGAGCAGGTTAGAGATAATGGAAGTACGAAAATTTGAAAGTCTCAAAAAAAGGATAGTAAAGATTGCATTAGCGCAAACAAATAGAAATTATTACATGGTGAAATAACAGAACAGAGAAAAGTGATCGAATATATTGTTCAGAATTAAAGTTTAAGTTGGAAACTTGTAGATCATCTAATTCGTGTTGCCATCAGGGAAAACAAAAGTAGAAAAAAAAGTTCCCAAAGAAGAGGTGTATCCGCAAGAATGAAAAGATTTGTTGTTTGGTGAAAGTGAAATCCCGTGAGAGAAAATTCCAAGCCCCACGAGACAAGAGCTTATGCAAAGAAATTTGGAAAAGTCCTGCCCACATCTAAAACATTTACAGCCACGCACATGATTCAATCATTTCTCATTTGTGTGAATGCTGTTGTCAGACACATTTCTTGTAGAGAGAAAGAAATGCTTTTCACTCACGGACATATGTTGAGTTGTCATAATGTAATTCCAAACATGGAATCAAAACTGAATATTGATATTGATGAAAAGGTAAAAGCGAAAAGAGACAGAATATATGGACATAGGTGATATGACAAAAGTATGTACAGGTGCTGGTCATAAAATTAGAATATCATGACAAAGTTGATTTATTTCAGTAATTCCATTCAAAAAGTGAAACTTGTATATTAGATTCATTCATTACACACAGACTGATGTATTTCAAATGTTTATTTCTTTTAATGTTGATGATTATAACTGACAACTAATGAAAGTCCCAAATTCAGTATCTCGGAAAATTTGAATATCAATTAAGACCAATGCAAAAAAAGGATTTTTAGAAATGTTGGCCAACTGAAAGGTATGAACATGAAAAGTACGAGCATGTACAGCACTCAATATTTAGTTGGGGCTCCTTTGGCCTGGATTACTGCAGCAATGCGGCGTGGCATGGAGTCGATCAGTCTGTGGCACTGCTCAGGTGTTATGAGAGCCCATGTTGCTCTGATAGTGGCCTTCAGCTCTTCTGAATTGTTGGGTCTGGCGTATTGCATCTTCCTCTTCACAATACCCCATAGATTTTCTATGGGGTTAAGGTCAGGCGAGTTTGCTGGCCAATCAAGAACAGGGATACCATGGTCCTTAAACCAGGTACTGGTAGCTTTGGCACTGTGTGCAGGTGTCAGGTCCTGTTGGAAAATGAAATCTGCATCTCCATAAAGTTCATCAGCAGCAGGAAGCATGAAGTGCTCTAAAACTTCCTGGTAGACAGCTGAGTTGACCTTGGACCTCAGAAAACACAATGGACCAACACCAGCAGATGACATGGCACCCCAAACCATCACTGACTGTGGAAACTTTACACTGGACCTCACGCAACGTGGCTTCTGTGCCTCTCCTCTCTTCCTCCAGACTCTGGGACCTTGATTTCCAAAGGAAATGGAAAATTTACTTTCATCAGAGAACATAACTTTGGACCACTCAGCAGCAGTCCAGTCCTATTTGTCTTTAGCCCAGGCGAGACGCTTCTGAGACACTTCTTGTTCAAGAGTGGCTTGACACAAGGAATGCGACAGCTGAAACCCATGTCTTGCATACGTCTGTGCGTGGTGGTTCTTGAAGCACTGACTCCAGCTGCAGTCCACTCTTTGTGAATCTCCCCCACATTTTTGAATGGGTTTTGTTTCACAATCCTCTCCAGGGAGAGGTTATCCCTACTGCTTTTACACTTTTTTCTACCACATCTTGTCCTTCCCTTCGCCTCTCTATTAATGTGCTTGGACACAGAGCTCTGTGAACAGCCAGCCTCTTTAGCAATGACCTTTTGTGTCTTGCCCTCCTTGTGCAAGGTGTCAATGGTCGTCTTTTGGACAACTGTCAAGTCAGCAGTCTTCCCCATGATTGTGTAGCCTACAGAACTCGACTGAGAGACCATTTAAAGGCTTTTGCAGGTGTTTTGAGTTAATTAGCTGATTAGAGTGTGGCACCAGGTGTCTTCAATATTGAACCTTTTCACAATATTCTAATTTTCCGAGATACTGAATTTGGGACTTTCATTAGTTGTCAGTTATAATCATCAACATTAAAAGAAATAAACATTTGAAATACATCAGTCTGTGTGTAATGAATGAATCTAATATACAAGTTTCACTTTTTGAATGGAATCTATACATATTAATAAAAGGCAAAGCCCTCACTGACTCACTGACTGACTGACTGACTGACTGACTCATCACTAATTCTCGAACTTCCCGTGTAGGTGGAAGGCTGAAATTTGGCAGGCTTATTCCTTACAGCTTACTTACAAAAGTTAGGCAGGTTTCATTTCGAAATTCTACGCGTAATGGTCATAACTGGAACCTGTTTTTTGTCCATATACTCTAATGGAGGAGGCGGAGTCACGTATCGTGTCATCACGCCTCCTACGTAATCACGTGAACTAAAAACAAGGAAGAGATTTACAGCACGAGTCAAACGCGGGAACGAAGGTAAATGACGTTAATTTTTGAGTGTCTTTTAATACTGTGTAAGCATACATATTAACACGTGCAATTAAACGTGTGCATTTACGGGATGATTTCTCAGGCTTAAAAGCTCGCCTTTTATTAAAAAGGTAAATGCAAACTGTTTTCATTCTGAAGGGCACAAACCACGTTAGATTTCAGACGTTAAACGTGCAAAAATGTCGGTACACCAGATAAATAAGCGCAACATATTATCAGTTGTATTGTATGCTTACAATACATATAGAAATGTGTTAATCGTTAACTAATATTATGGGATGGTGTTTTTCGACTCGCGCCTTGATTTAAACGATTGCATTTCTTGGTGGGTTTGCGTAGCTTATTGTCAATATCTTTACACCTCTTTTTAAGACTTAATTTAAAAAGGTTTTCTTTTCTTCTTAATAAAAATTTAAAAGCAATACTTCACCACTACGAAGCCCCTCTAGCGCTGACGTCCGAGGTTCGATAACCGTAAGCGAGTGCAGTGAGTGTGTACACCTGATGAGCCAAGAATAAGGGGGAAAGACGTGTCGCATACTCTTTGCATTATTTGACAGTAAACTATTTTCAACCATTCTATGATCTGCTTCTCACAACTGAAGGCACCATGGCTGATGTTACCTCACTTGCTGGCCAACCATAAGCGTTACCTGGTAGGTAACCAGCCACTCACTTCACTCCCTTACGGGAATCGAACCTTGGACGTCAGCGCTACAGGCGAAGGCCCTAAAATTGCACCACGGCGTGTGGTTCGTTTATTTGACAACATGTAGATCGGGGTAATTACATTCACGGCATTCATAGTCTGATTCACAATCTGATTGTATGGGTGGTTACCTACCAGGTAACGCTTATAGTTGGCCAACAAGTCAGCTCGAAGTGATCACTCGAGTGAAGGCAGCTTCACAAAAAAACAGATCCTTAACAAACTGTTATTAGTATATTTTCCCTCAATTTAAAAAGGTTTTCTTTTCTTCTTAATAAAAATTTAAAAGCGGTACTTCGCCGGTGCGAAGCACGTGGATTTGACCGACTGACACATACAGACATATTCATGAGTGCAGGTACTTCGGAAAGAAAGCACCGTGTAAACCTAAAGTTTAAATTAAGTTCATAGACCTACAAAAGGTTGCCATTCATTTGAGGCAAGATTGCTTTTCTTCTGTACAACTATACATTGCATTCTCAAGAGTGTGCTTGCACGGCTTCGGATATAAATATATATATATGTATGTATGTCTATATATAAATATGTAAGCTTATAAGTACTGCCTTACTTCTCTTTAAGAAAGGAAGATGTAATGATACTTGATTTAAACGATTCCATGTCTTCCTGGGTTTGCTTAGCTTATTGTCAATATCTTTACACCTTTTTTTATGACTTATTGACTGAAACAGGCTTTCACGAAAAAAGTTAGGGCTTTGCTACAGGATACACCCTCCACAAGTTAAGCAAGTAAAAATAAAAGTATATATTTCTGTTTTATTTAAACCTTTTAAGTTCGTATGCATAGCCCCATTTGGTTGTTTTATTTTTTTTTTCTTTCTTCAGTAATATTTAATCTCCTTAAAGAAAAAGAACATATCCATTTTACTTTTTTTGTTTCTCTTTAGTAATATTTTAGTGTAAAAGGATAACCAGTGTTTAAACCTTTTATGTTACTTTATAAATTTATTTTACACAATGTTGAAAATTAATAAGAAAGCTACATATTTTGGCAGCTGCTGCTTTAATTTTCAATGAAATGAAAAAACCTCTCCAAGAGAAAATGTCAATGAAGAAGAAACAGTTTGCACTATCTAAAAAGGAGAAACCCTCATTTATAAAGGTTTGCTGCAGATGACTTAACTGAAAATAAATTAATAGTTCCTATGTGTATAATACATATTTATCTATTTTACTTATGCCTTTATTCCAGCAACTTGCAACATCTGAGGTACAATTTGTTACATTACTTTTGTTTTTTGCAGCACAGGCAGGTGAAGTGACTTCCTCAGGGTCACACAGTGGTGTCAGTACCAGGATTTGAACTGACAAGCTCCGGGTTTACTGAAATATTACTGAAGAAAGAAAAAAAAACGAAAACGGGCAAATAGGGCTATGCATACAGATGTCCATCCATCCATTATCCAACCTGCCATATCCTAAATACAGGAGCCAATAAGTAGATATGTATATATACAGTATATATATATATATATATATATATATATATATATATATATATATATATATATATATATATATATATATGTGAATGTATGTATGTATATATGTATGTCTATATTTATATCTATATATATATTTATATATATATATATGTAGATATGTAAATTTGTATATGTATATGTAAATTTGTATATGTATATATATGTATATGTAGATATGTGTATATGTAGATATGTATATATATGTATATATGTTTATGTATATATATGTTTACATAACCTCTTTAACACACTACTTCTCCGCTGCGAAGCGCGGGTATTTTGCTATATGTATATATATATGTGTCTGTATGTGTATATATATATATATTTATATATATATATATATATATATATATATATATATATATATATATATATATATATGTGTGTGTGTGTATGTATGTATGTATGTGTGTATATGTATGTGTATATATATGTTGATATATGTATATATATGTGGATGTCTATATGTATATATATATATGTAGATATGTGTATATGTAGATATGTATATAAGTATATATGTTTATGTATATATATGTTTACATAACCTCTTTATCACACTACTTCTCCGCTGCGAAGCACGGGTATTTTGCTAGTTACTGAAATAAATCAACTTTGTCATGATATTCTAATTTTATGACCAGCACCTGTAGATAATGTTTGGCTTTAAACTTTAAGTCGGAGACTTGTAGATCGTCTCATTCGTGTTATCATCAGGGAAAAGTAGTGTTTCTTCCCAATGAAGATTAATGAATTAAAAGATTTGTTGTTTGGTGAAAGTTAAATCCACATACACGAGAGACAGAGATGCGAAGTCGTAGGCAGCGGGGTTGGTGAGCGAAGCAAGCAGGGGACGAAGCCCCCTATTACTCTAAGAAATTAATAAAAAGGCAAGAACAAACATGAAAACAGAAACAGGTTTTCATTTGAAAAGCAAAGAAGAATCGTAATACTAAAACTGCAGTGTGCTTGCTTCTTGTCCTTTCTTACAGCTGGGACAGTCGTCCATCTGCATCAGTGGGTGGCCTTACCCCCTTAGGTGCTACATAAAGGGGACAGGGCAGAGAACAAAGAAAACTAACAGATCTAGTAATATGCAAATGTCTGTGGCACTTTAGTTCACAAAAATATTTGTCTGAAATGGTTGTTATATGTGTCCTTAAAGAAAGAAACTCACCTAGTAATCAAGGACTTTAACTCCAGTTCAGAAACATAAGGTCTTTGTACAGCTACAGCTAAGTGCTTGATTATGGTACCCATACCAAAGTGAGACGGAATAAAACTGGGAAGTGGACAGCTATAATATAAAGGGAAGGTGGCAGTAGGTGTGGCAGTTTAACTGCCAATAGGTAGGCAGTTCGTCACGATGAGTAAGGATTTAGACTTCATACCCTGAAGTTGTGGGTTCAAATCCCACCATTGACACTGTGTAACCCTGAGCAAGTCACTTCACCCGCCTGTACTCCAAATGGAAAATGAACTGTAACCAATTGTATCTCAATTGTTGTAATTCGCTTTGGATAAAGGTGTCAGCCATATAAATAGATTATATATTGGAAAGAGTGTTAAATAAGAGGTGTTGAAAATGCCAATTCTATTTCTTAATTTAATATGAAAACAGCTCAAGTGTAACAAGGCATTAGAATGTTTTTTTTTTATCTCCAGAGATGACAAAATGAACTCCTCCTCAGTAGAAAACAGTTCCAGTCTGAGATCTAAGGCAGCCTCATTGCAGAACTGTAAATGCGAAGAGGACATCTCTGAAGAGAGCAGTAGCCCAGGTGACGAGGACACGTCCTCATTCAACATTGTCTTGCATATAGTAGGTGCCATGGAACAGAGTACTTTCCAGATTAAGGAAGAGCAATGTGAAGAGGAATCTTTCCAGTTTGCAGAGCATGCTGTGTATTTGAAACAGGAGGACTGTGAATGGCGGTCATCTGATTTTAAAGATGGGCACTTTGACCAAGAGGTGGTTAGCATTAAAAGGGAGAGTTCTGAAAAAGACACTGCCTGCTTTAGGATGGACAACTATGAAACTGTAGGTCACCCCAAGGAAGATGTGTCTTCAAAGAGTGATACTGGGGTAAAGAGGTGTCCAGCAGTAAAACAAGAAGTGACTGATTTAACATCCATTGTGCATACTGAGCGCTTCTGTCAGCAATATCCTGTGTATGTCAAGCCTGAGATATTGGAGTCCGATGAGCTGCTCATCCAAGAAATGTGCTGCAGGAGAGAAGACCATGAACATGCATCATATGCTTCACTGCCTGGGAAACGTAAGTGCTAAATCTAAAAGTAAAATATTGGTTTGTTCATATGTTGAGGATTAATGTAGTCTGCCCCAGTAAGTATTCTGTTCAAGAGTTTTTAAATTTTGATATTTTGATAAAGGACACCCGACTGTAAATCTCATCTCTCTATTATAAAAGAAAATCTTGAGACGAGACAAGACTTTTGACATGAGATTTTTCCAAGTCCCGCCCTCCTCTCGACCATTTCTAGTTCACGGCCCACACCCACGGCCCTCTCATCTCTCATTCGTCTGAATGCTTTTGTCAGACATACTTCCTGCACTCTCAGCTCTTATAAATTTTTACATTTTCCTCACTTTAAGTTCCCAATAAAAGAAGACGTGTTATGTCCAAATCTTATTGAAGAATTTCATCCTGAAGGGTTCTCAACAAAAGAAATGAGTACATGGGAAATCCTAGCACTGAGAAATGATGAAGTCAAACAAATTAACGTGAAAATTGTCGATCGGTTACACAGCAAATTGGTTAAATGCATATCAATAGACTTTGCTGAAACAGTTGGTGGTGATGGTGCGGAAGATGAAAACATCAACTTATAATATCCAGATGAATATCTACAACCGTTAACACCGTCTGGTCTTCCTCTGCATGAATTACTGTTGAAAGAAGGATGTATCGTAATGTTATTGTGTAATTTACATATGAGTGATGGGCTATGCAGTTGGACAAGATTAGTTGTATTGAAAATTGGTAGAATAATTTTAACATGTAAAATTTTAACAGGCGACAAGAAAGGTAATGTAGTACATCACAAGGGGATAACATTAGACACCAAAGGAGATCTTAATATGCCATTCATATTAAAACGTTTACAGTTTCCCTTTAGAATAGCTTTTGCAAAGACAATTGACAAATCTCAAAGCCAAACATTTGAAAAAGTTGTTTTATGTAATAGAAAGAAAGAAACGAAATTCAATCTCGGGCAGTTACACGTTGTGTTGTCACGATGTAAGTCAAACATGGAATCAAAATTCAATGCGATATTGAAGAAAAGTTAATTCCAAATATTGTTTTTACTGAAATTTGACAGCAAAAGTGTAAGTTTAAAAAGTATTTGCGTGCAAATTTCAAAGCCAAACAGATTGAAAACCTATAACGGGGCCAATGGGGCTCCTACAGAGTACTCAGTTAAGGATCTGAACACTTACATGAATGAGAGATTTCAGTGTTTAATTTTGAATAAATTTGCAAACCTCCTAACAACACGTTTTTTTGACTTAGATATTACTCGTTATTTAGTGTAGATGGATGGGCTAAAACGACAAATTTATCCATTTAAAATTAAATGTACAACACAATGAAATTGTGCAGAAAGTAAAAGGGTCTGAATACTCATTGAATCCACTATATGTGTGTACAGTATTTGTGTATGTTGTCACAGAAGCAGACCACAGACCTTGAAAAGGTTTGGGGCAGCCACCCGTATATTGTGCCTTGGCTGCAAAAAGGGTTAATTTGGATGTGATGTTCACAGGTTTGAGTTCAAAACAGAACTGATGGTAAGATGAAAAGATGGCGTCTTCAGAAATGGAGCGATGTCATCTATGGCACCGGTACCGGAATTGATGTGTTCGGGTGGGGATGTGTGTTTTGGGGGGTGGGATGGGGCAGATGGTGCCGGTATCGGAAGTGACATTTTCACTGGTGCCGGTACCAGAAGTGACATTTTCACTGGTGCCAGGACCTAGCACGATTTCCCATGGATGGTGTGTAGAAGATTGAGAAAGAGAGTTAGTGCAGCTCCCAATCGCACGTGTGTGAGAAATAATATGTGTAAATAATATAATGTATATGGGGATGTCACAATACCAGAATCTTTCTGTTCAGTACCAATACTAATACATTTTTGTGATACTCTGTACCTTTCAATACCACAACAAAAAGAAAAATTCCCTCCAATGGCTTTTTATGAAAGTACCTCCATTGTTGAAGTTAACATTGTGCCTCTTTCTGAAATACAATATAAAACATATAAATGCTAACAGTAACAACAGCTTTAAAATACTGGAATATCCATCAAGTTGTTACCCAATTATCATTAGCATTCAGCTTTAATTTGTGATTTGGTGGGGATCTCCCCATAGTAACAAGAATTGGGGGGTTTTTAATCTAGGGGAGAGTTCAGCATAGGGTTTATAAAGAATGATATGTCATGGACTACTTGATTTATCTTAGCACAATCTAAATGTATTCTCTGACAGTTTCTGTCCTGCAACTGAACAATAATGTGCAAAATCCATACTAAATATCAAAATTTAAACCGTGTCATATGTGTACTGTTGAATAAGTGAATTCTGAGATAATTCAGGCTATTTCCATTTAAACCAACTCTTTAAAGCTGTTTTTTGTGGGTGAATGCTTTTAATCTCTGGTTTGTTAGTGAACTACTCTGTTAGGTCTGCAACATTTGCTGTTGTCAAATTTTATATTTGCATCATTAGCTGAATTAAAGATAATATTGAACAGTAATATTGAATGGACAAGTGAAATGAATTCAAATTTCAAATGTCAGAAACTCAAGGAACTTTAATCTTCCAAACCAGTCTCTCCTTTTTGACATTTGTCCCAGTTTTATAGCTTCCTGTGTGAAATCAAATGTGCCAGTTTTATTTTGATCCTTTATTTCAGAACTCCTGTTAAACAGCCTTTTGTTTTGCAGTTTATAAGGTTTCCTATGTGAGTTATCACACTTTGTTAAAGCTCAAGGCTGTTGTGGCCTGCAGAGGGTGCTCCTGCCGCGCAGACCTGACACAGACAGATGCAGGACACGAGTTCTGCACACACACTTTTATTTGTTTTCATTTTCTTTGTGGGAAATGCCTTCCCCTGCTTCCCATCTGTACAGCACAGTTAAAGCACTAAACACACTGCACAAAACACCTTCTGTTCTTCTTCTTTCTCTCTTTCTCTTCCTCCCAATCCACCTCCACTCCTCCTGGCAAGCTTCATCCACCACCTCCCGACTCTGGCTCCCAGAGTAATGGCAGTTAGCTCCTTTTATAGGGCACCCGGAAGTGCTCCTGATGTCCGGTGATCTTTTTCCGGCAGCTCTTCTGGATGTGGTGGTAGTGCTGCACCAAAGAGCTCAGCCCTTCCTTCAATGCCCCCTAGTGGCTCCCATGGAACCCAGCAGGGATGCTCCAAACTCCAACCCCAAAGAAGCCCTGTGGTATTCCGAGGCACCACTGCAACCCAGAAGGGGGTAAATGCCCAGAATACCTGAATATGCTCTCTCCCTTGGTCCTTCCACTCTATAGGCATCTTAGCCAAGCAATGGTCCCGGCCGTACGCCACCCTGTGTATAAATGAAGAATTGGACAATTAGTTGGGCTGTCATTACCTGTACGCAATGAATTTATAACTATCAGGGAGTATTACGTTCTTCATTGTACTGTTAAGATATATAATGTGCTTTTACTTACGGGTTATACTAATTCAGACTCAAATTCAGTGTTTCTATTTTTTTTTCTATTTTATTTTATTAAAATCTAAAAACATTCCATACATGCAAGTCAATTTTAACAAAACTGGTTTGAAACTCATTGTTTCTAGATTCGTATTTAGCAATGAGGTATGCTGTTTTGCTTGTCCTGCAAACTGCGTGTTTCGACAATTATGCCTCTTTGCACATTAACACATTGCACGTCCCATTAATTGGGATGATGTGCCTTGTCCTTTGAAGCATTGAAAGACTAAATACATTTTAGTTTGGTATTAAGAAATGGAGCCACTCAAGTCATCATCTTTGTAAACAAGCCAATTTGCCACTTCATTTGAGTCTTGACTCGATGTTTATTTACTGCATCTGTTATTAGTGCTGCCAGTCCTTCCACATCCCATTGTCCTGTATGTGTAACTGTGTGTGGTCCCCCCTTCTAGATCCAGAGCATTTCACTGCATGCTGCGGTCTGATAATGGACAGACGCTTGGATAGTTGTAGAAGTGCTCATTACAAACAGAAAATAAATACAAAGTCTCCCTTTATTTATCAGGAGTGTCTAGGACCACCCAATCTCACAGAGATTGCACAAGTGGTGAACCAGCTGAGTGTGGGTTAAAGGAAAGGCTGTAGGGATCTGTGGTATCCAGGGTGAACTTCTACAGGCTGGTGGTAAGGCTGTCCTCTTGGCATTGCAAGCAATCTTTGCTTCTATTTGGGAGACTGGCATCATCCCAACTGACTGGAAAACGGGACTTGTCATCCCTATCTGGAAAGGGAAGGGTGATCTCCTGGATTGCGGCAACTACAGTGTGATAACACTGCTCTCGGTGCCGGGTAAGGTCCTTGCTAAGGTCGTCCTCAATAGGATCCGTGATCACTTGCTCACCTACCAGTGACCAGAACAGTCTGGTTTTACGCTTAAGAAGTCTACCATCGATCGCATCCTGGCACTGAGGGTTCTTATGGAGCGCAAACGCGAATATCAGCAGAGTTTCTTTGCAGCCTTTGTTGATTTTCGCAAAGCGTTCGACTCAGTTGATTGAGCTGCCCTGTGGGACATCTTGAGGGTTCGCAGGATCCCCTCGAGGTTGCTGGATGTCATGGCCGGCCTGTACACAGGTAATGTGAGAGCTGTGAAGAGTGGAGGCAGGACCTCTGCATTTTTCCCAGTTGATTCTGGGATTCGTCAGCGGTGTGTTTTTAATCCTACTCTGTTCAATGCTTGTATGGACTTGGTGTTGGGCAAGGTCGTGGGGATCAGCGGCTGGGGGGCTTCTGTTGGTGAAGAAAGATTCACGGATTTTGACTTTGCTGATGAGGCTGTGATCGGGGCGCTCGAGAGACTGAGTGAGGAGTCTGAGTGTCTGGGCTTGTGATAAAAACCAAGAGCCAACCCTTTAATGGCACGGCCATCAGCAGTGTGTCTGTTTGCGGAGAGTGTGTGAACCTTGTCAAGAGGTTTATTTACCTCAGCACTGACATTCTTGTCTCTGGTGACTCTTCCTATGAAGTCAGTAGATGGACTGGGAGAGCATGGGGGGGGTCATGAGGTCACTGGAAAGGGGTGTGTGGCGCTCCCGATATCTATGTAAAAGGACAAAGATCCAAGTCTTTAGAGTCCTGGTGCTTCCTGTCTTGCTATATGGTTGCGAGATATGGGCGCTATCCAGTGACCTGAGACGAAGACTGGACTCCTTTGGTACTGTGTTTCTCCGGAAAATCCTTGGGTACTGTTGGTTTGACTTTGTGTCGAATGACCGGTTGCTCATGGAGTCCCGAATGAGGCACATTACCTGCATTGTGAGGGAGCGTCAGTTACGGCAATACGGCCATGTGGCACGTTTCCCTGAGGGGGATACAGCTTGTAAGATCCTCACTGTTGGGGACCCGAGTGGCTGGACCAGACCAAGGGGTCGCCCACGTAACACCTGGCTGCGGCAGATAGAGGGTAATTTCCAGAAGGTGCGACTAGACCATGAGTCTAACCTGGGGGGTTGCAAACCGGGATCCCGAGTTGTTTCGTCGTGCAGTGGGTGCAGCAACGCACTGCACCAGTGCATGCTCCTGAACTTAACTTGACTTGACTTGACTTGACTTGACTTGACTTGACTTGACTTACCTTTTCATCTCCTCTTACTGATACATGACAATACAAGTTAAATGATTACACCTCATTTGATGGGTGACATTATTTCACTCTCATACCATGCACAAATCTGTTTCTAAATTAATCCTATAAAGGAGTGAAAGTGGAAATAATGTGAGACTCTATGTTTATTTGTTTATTTTTGTAACAATGTTTCTTGTACCTGTGCACTGAAGTTGTCTCGTGCAAACACAAAGCATTTCCTTTCTCTATTTGACATGTTTTGAGGCGGTGCTGTAGCACCACAACTTGAAGCCATTTTTTCTCTTTTTTACCATATGTACTTTTTACTCATATTTTTCTCATGCCAAAGTAATTTGCTTACCTGCAGTCACACATGAGTGCAGTTCCGACTTTCTTGGTTTTACAGACGTGGTAAAAAGTCTCATACTGTTACGTTTTCTGAACTTGGGTACCGAATTAGTACAGAAATATCGGTTCTTGTTGCATTTCTACTCATGTACAATTTTATCACCAATAGGCAGTACATTTTTATTTTTTTAAAATAGTTCCTGACTGCATAGTTTTGAAATACAGTAATCCCTCCTCCATCGTGGGGGTTGCGTTCCAGAGCCACCCGCGAAATAAGAAAATCCGCGAAGTAGAAACCATATGTTTTTATGGTTATTTTTATATTGTCATGCTTGGGTCACAGATTTGCACAGAAACACAGGAGGTTGTAGAGAGACAGGAACGTTATTCAAACACTGCAAACAAACATTTGTCTCTTTTTCAAAAGTTTAAACTGTGCTCCATGGCAAGACAGAGAGGACAGTTCTGTCTCACAATTAAAAGAATGCAAACATATCTTCCTCTTCAAAGGTGTGTGTGTCAGGAGCACAGAATGTCACATAGATAGAGAAAACAATCTCTAGCAAACAAATCAATAGGGCTGTTTGGCTTTTAAGTATGCGAAGCACCGCGGCACAAAGCTGTTGAAGGCGACAGCTCACACCCCCTCCGTCAGGAGCAGGGAGAGAGAGAGAGAGATACAGAGTTTGTTTTTCAGTCAAAAATCAATACGTGCCCTTCGAGCTTTTAAGTATGCGAAGCACCGTGCAGCATGTCGTTTCAGGAAGCAGCTGCACTAAAGATAGCAACGTGAAGATAATCTTTCAGCATTTTTAGACGAGCGTCCGTATCGTCTAGGTGTGCGAACAGCCCCCCTGCTCAATCCCCATACGTCAGGATCACAGATAGTCAGCGCAAGAGAGAGAGAAAAGTAAGCAATCTAGCTTCTCAGCCATCTGCCAATAGCGTCCCTTGTATGAAATCAACTGGGCAAACCAACTGAGGAAGCATGTACCAGAAATTAAAAGACCCATTGTCCGCAGAAATCCGCGAACCAGCAAAAAATCTGTGATATATATTTAAATATGCTTACATATAAAATCCGCGATGGAGTGAAGCCGCGAAAGGCGAAGCGCGATATAGCCAGGGATCACTGTACCAATACATGTCAAAAACACAGAATGTAACCCTTAAACCACCACATGCTTGGGGGCTTAATGCACCCCCCGGACACCACATACTTTTTTGCTGCACTTTTTAAGTAAACGTCACAATTCACCAAGAAAAATTGCAATTTTAATGGAACACTTTTTTTTTTTCATGCAAAGAGCATCACAATTACAGCAACACTGATCATTTCACACACTGCCAATGAACTGTAAAAACTATAAAAAAAAAAAAAAAAACACAAAAAACTACTGCAACAATATGTACAGTGTGCAACTGACGCCATTGATAAAATTCAATAAATCACCGAGCCAACTGCACTTGAACTGGCTGCATGCAAGCACACACAGAGACCAACGCTAATGCTTGCAGGCCAGTCTAGTGCAGTGGCTGAATCCCAGGGACAGTGAGGCTGATCATTCGCTAGGGTACGCCAGTGGTCAGGAGCTGGCAGCTCAAAGAATGGACGGCACGACTATAACCGGTTCCGGCAGTTTGAGGGTTAAGTCATTCTTAAGGTAAAAGAGAGCAGAAAAAAAGGTTAATTAGTTTTTTGATGTTCACATTAAGTTTTATAGTTTAATTTCAAATAAAGTCTGTTTTTGGACAAACATCTATTTTACTTATATATATATTGTGAAGTCAAGCCCAACACAGACAGGCAGGAGACAGGTTTTGCACCCAGCACACAGTTAGACAGAGTGGTGGCTCTGAGGGATCTGCACTGGCAATCAGAAGGTTGCCGGTTCGAATCCCATAAATGCCAATAGGGACTCTTCTCTGTTGGGCCCTTGAGCAAGGCCCTTAACCTGCAATTGCTGAGCACTTTGAGTGGTGAGAAAAGTGCTATATAAATGCAAAGAATTATTATTATTTTTTACAGTGCACAAATCACCAACACAAACAAGGTTCACAGAGCCCAACTCAGTCCCTTCTTTCCAACAGTCCTTCCTCTTTGTCCTCTTCTTCCCGACTGTAGACGTCGATTGGTGGGGATGGGCCCCTTTTTATAGGGCACCCAGAAGAACTCCAGGGGCCCAACGAGCTACTTCCTGGTGTGGCTGAAGTGCTGCCAAATAGAGCCTTGTTAAAGTCCAGTTGCCCCATGGCGGTCGCCATGGGCATAGCAGGTTTGAACTGGAAACCAAGGGGGCTGCCCTCTGTTGGCCCGGGAAAGAAACTGTCCTGAGAATACTCTCTTCACCGGTCCAGGTAAGGGCTCTGGTTGTCCACCAAAATATATATTGAAGTATTACAATTCATCTCCTGTTTTTAAGCAATTTGTTTTTTTTTTATACTATGGGGCTTGGCTCGTCAACCCCCTCGGCCTGCGCTACACGCCAGCCACTTCACATCTCTGCCGTTCGCGTATGTGGATTTCACTTTCACCAAACAACAAAACTTTTAATTCTCGTGGATATGCCTTTTCATTGGGAAGAAACACTACTTTTTCCTGATGGCAACACAAATTAGGTGATCTACAAGTCTCCGACTTAAACTTTAAATCCGAACAATATTTACATACTGTTGTGATGTGAGATTTTACATATAACTTGATAAATGTTTTGTATGTCTTTTATTTCTAATTTTGCAAAACAATGTAATTTAGTGTTTACCCCCCAACCCCCAGGAATGGGTCTGTTTGAATTTTACGATAGGATTTGGGGGATGTGTGTTTTAAACCAGTTTGGCAAGTGTTTCTTTGCTAAAGTCATTTCTAACCCCCGCAAGTTGGCTAAGGTGTACTTTAACGTATGGTTTGGGGGCAGGTGTTAAGATGTTCTTTCCCCCATTGGTCTGAGGTATGGCTGTTTGGAATTGACTTGTCTCAGAGGCTGTTAAGTACCATGATGTCCTATTGGCTGTAGGGGTTGGACAGAACATCTATAAATGTATGTGTTTAACCTCACACTCTCTCTCTTACCAACCAACATATAATGAAGAAGCATCTCTCTTGCTAACCTGTGATGATGTAGAAGTATCTCTCTCTTACTAACCAACATCTGAAAGAAGCATCTCTCTTGCTATCCTGTGATGAAGAGCACAGCTCAGCAGCCATTTTGAACAGACATGTGGCTGAAAGCTGAGCACCAATGATGCCTTAACTAGAGACATTTAAGTAACTAGAAGACTGTGTGCCACCTGAACTACATATCATCATTTAATCAGGTTGTATGGTTGCCAATATTCAAATATACTTTGCATTTTGTTATTATTTCTGAATATTATCAATAATACATTATTTTATGTGTAACTTAACTTCTGCTTGTCTTTTTACTACATCTAATTGCCTAAGGTAATAGATATAGAAGGGAAGGTGGGGATAAGTTATATACAATAATACCTTATAAACAGTGGTAAGTCTGTGAGATTAGGCATTCTAAGGCTACATATTAATAATACAATAGGGGAAAGTAGAGCAATATATATTACTCTACCAAGACAAAACACATACTTCTGTCATACCACCTATGTCAGTATATTCAATCTCTTTTCTCTGTTCTGTTATTTCACAGAGTAATAATTTCCGTTTGTTAGCGCCCATGCAATCTTTATTATCATTTTTTATAAGAGCATAGAGCACATGAACTGTGTCTGACAATAGCATTCACACGAATGAGAAATGATTGTACCGTGTGCATGGTTGTAAATGTTTGAGAGGAGGGTGGGATTTTTTCAAATCTCTTTGCAAAAAGTCTTGTCTCGCGGGACTTGAAATTATCTCCGAGAATGTTTCGTCACAACATTTCCTTTTATACGAGAAAGATGTATATGAAGAAAACTGCCCACTTCAATGTTAATTAATATTTTAGCTACAATGTAAAATTACTTCCCTTAAAATCCTAACTTGCAGCTTTAATTAATGTTTATCGTGAGACTGTGCTTGTCTTTCCGCTCAGGAGTGTAGTTTCCCCTATTGCTGGATGGTTTTAGTGGTGGAGTGTTTTACCATGTTAGCCATTGTGGATGCAGTGAAAAGTCAGGCCAAATGACACCTTTTATTGGCTAACTAAAAAGATTACAATATACAAACATTCGAGGCAACTCCGGCCCCTTCTTCAGGCAGTTTGTTATACAGAAACTGGAATTCCCTGTGTTTATGTAGACAAGCGGACAGATGCAACATTGGAAAACCTTTAAGTGAGTCATCTTCAATGTAGGAAATTAATAGAGCTGTCTCGCCTAAGATTCAAGTAGCTGTTGAATTTTAAAATGAGAGGAGAACAATGTATAGTCAAGATCTTTTGAAAGATAACTGTCTAACAAGGCCTTTTGAAGATTTCAATGAGTTTTCCATATAATGCGGATCTGTAGTCAAACTGTCTGGGTCAGTCAGAGAGATATAAACAATCCTCATATCTGGTCATGAAACTCTGGTCTCTAATTAAACCATTTTGTAATGTGTTCAATTTTAGCATTGGTTTAAAGTCACAGTGTTTATGGGCAACAACAAGACACAACAAGAGAGAAATGAATGGGAAGTTAAACTGGTGTTAAAATTTATCAGAAGGGGCCTGAGTTGCCTCAAAAGCTTGCATATTGTAATCTTTTTAGTTAGCCACTAAAAGGTGTTATTTTGCTTGACATCTTACAGGGTGGTTTTAAATTTCGTGCTGATTGCAATACTTTATATATGATTGATCTCTCTTTTCACATGTGGAAGGTCTTGTTTAATTAGTTATTCTTTATTTCATCATCCTTGACAAAACTAATTATGCTTCTCTGTTTTAAAGCAGATTTACCAGAGGAGAGCTCTTCATTTGCACTGGATACTCAACATCATGAAAATATAAAAGAGTCAACATTTGTGGCCAAAAGTAAGAACTCAAAAGCTTTGCCCTACAACAAGAAACCCTCAAGTGTAGAGGGTGTACAGAACCTCAAGAGAATTCGAACAGCAATTGGCACAGTCGGTTTACCAAGCGACCCAAAAGTTCACTCTAGAGGAAATCTAAATTGCTGTTCTGTATGTGGCAAACAGTTCTCACGTTTGAGCAGTTTTCAGGTACACATGAGAATTCACACTGGAGAGAAGCCACATTGCTGCTCTGAATGTGGAAAGCAGTTTTCAACTATTAGCAATCTTCAGGCACATAAGAGAATTCACACTGGAGAGAAACCGCATTCTTGTTCTGAATGTGGTAAACAATTCTCACAACTTGGGCATCTTCAAACACACATTCGAATTCACACCGGAGAGAAGCCATATTGCTGCTCAGCTTGTGACAAACGATTTTCACACAAAAGCAGCCTTAAAACACACTTACTGATTCACACTGGGGAGAAGCCACATTGCTGCTTTGAATGTGGCAAACAATTCTCACAGCTCAGCCGCCTTAAAGCACATGCACCAGTTCACACTGGACAAAAGCCACATTGCTGTTCGGAATGTGGCAAGCAATTCTCACAACTTGGTTCTCTTCAAAAGCACACAATAATTCACAGCTTAAAGAAAACATACTGCTGTTCTGAATGTGGTAAAGGGTTTTCCTACATTAGCAGTCTTAAGACACACACAAGAATTCATACAGGCGAGAAACCACATTGGTGTTCAGCATGCGGCAAACGATTTTCACACATAAGCAGTCTTAAATCACACACAAGAATTCATACTGGGGAGAAACCACATTGCTGCAGTGAGTGTGGCAAACGTTTCACACAAGTTGGTCATCTTCAAAAACACATGAGAACACACACAGGAGAGAAACCACATTGCTGTTCTGATTGTGGCAAACAATTCACACATACAAGCAGTCTTCAGAGACACATGGGAATCCACAGAAAAGCAGTACAAAAAATATCATGACCAAAAAGCATAGTTTGCACTTATTGTGATGGAGCATAAATAAACTCACATGGAGATATTCATCCCTAAGAGGTAAACGGGACATGCTCAAAACAGATACATGACTACGATTGAAAAGACAATGGCTAGTACTCTTGTTTCAACCAAATGTAGACCAAGATCTGAAGCAAGAACAAGTTACCAGAGTTTCATCATGGCTACATTAAATGTTAGCCAGTGAACAAGGTGGTTCACAGAATCCAAAACCATTAAGTTCATGTTCTGAAGAGGTGAACTGGAAGCGGTCATAATATTTTGTTTTGATAACTAAGAGCCTGCATGCTCAACCACACATAAAGAATCTACCATCCAATTTCTAAGAGACAATGGGACCACAACCCCGGACAAAATGACAGCAGAAGGAAGGTGGACAGATTGTGTGGCAAGGAAACAATCTGACTTCTGAATTCCAAGTTGTGGACTGGCATGTGGTTCAGGGTTTGTTTCTACTTCGCACCTGAAGTTGCCAGCATAGGCTCTGAGTAAATGGGTTCAGTAAAAGAGAGGATGAATTCCAGGTCAACGCTTATGAGTGAAGAAATAGAAAATCAAACAAAAATGTCATGGATATAGTCGGTCAGGATGCCGTATGTTGAAAACAGGACTAGAGTAAATTCGTCCCACTTTAACTTTTAAGGCCTGCTTAAGATTGCCTTTCTTATTAGTTTGTTGAATAAGGTTTAGCAAATGGAAAATGTGAGTATTATGTAGCGTTCATGCAACCAAAGTAAAAGAGAAAAAGGAGGGCAGGATAAAAAGAAGCCATGAATTAGGAATAAGATTGGTTCATGTTATGGCACTGCACAAATAATTATTATAATAATACATGTTGTTTAAATAGCGGTTTTCCCATGATCGAGGTGCTTATATGTCCAAATGGAAGCAGTAGTGCTGTAAGAAGCCCCTTATGGCAGATCATTCTTATAGTGTTTGAACAAACACATCAGCTTTCAAACAAGAGAGCCCTCCACTAATATTGACACCCTTGTTAAATAAAAGCAATATGTGTTGTCTTTACTGTTTGTCCTCTCGATGTTTCATTCAAAATATTAACATAAATATCTGATGCTGCCGGGATAGGTAAGGTCTGCCTTCCCACAAGCTTGAAATGGATTAAGTGGGTTTGAGGATTTACAATAATAAACAAAATAAAGTGAGGGGAAACATCAGCCAAATAAATGCAAAAAATGTGTAGGGCAGCTCATGTAGCCTTTCCAAACATTAAAATCTACATTCCTTTAATAAACTATTCACAAGACTTAGACACGATAGAACCAACTTAGTGGACACAAATAAATTTATTCAACAGAACTTCCCGTACATTCCTCCGATCCAGGCATCTGAATTTAAAAACAAATAAGCATAAAATTCATTGGATGACAGAAACGGCCAAAAAAATCTTCAACCATTGGACCAAGTATTTAAACTAATTGCCCCCGTGACCTCTACATCTGCAGACGGGGCAATTAAAAACAACATTCTAAATTTGTCTAGCGATGTAAGTCTAACGGTCGATCAAATTTCAGTTTTACAAAAAGGGCTAACCTTCGTGCCCACCCCACTGGTTAGCTTCCAGAGGGAAAATATTAAAATGAAAATTTTTGACTATCACCGGAGACTAAAATTAGCCACTTTCTTTGAGAATGAGACAGATTTAGAAAAGACTCCTTTTCACCTTAAATCAGATTGGCAGCCTAATATAGAACAAGTCCCGCTGGAAGTAGCGGAGATAATCGAGAAGGACAAAAGACAGATCCAAGAAATAGTAAATGAAAATCACAATTCACCAAACAATCTAACAAAAGTGGAGGGAGAGGCCCTGAGAGAACTGCAAAATAAAACTGAAATAATAATCAAACCGGCGGATAAGGACAGTGAGATCGTGATTCAGAGCAGGCAAGATTAGATTTTTGAGGTGCTTACACAACTAAACAATATGGAACACTATCCAAAATTAGACAACCCGATTTTTCTAGAAACAGTCCAAATAATTGCACAAACCGTACAGGGAATGGTCAAAAACAAACTCATCAATAAAAAACAGGCGGAGTTTCTAATGCATCCCCCAGTATCTATAGAAAGGAAATTTTATTTACTGCTGAAAATCTACAAGGATCCCAACACGTGGACAATTCCTCACAAAATCACAAAGGGCAGACCGATAGTATCGGAACTGTGGTAGTGAATCGTACAACGTGGCCGAATACATAGGTTATTTATCTTAAATACTCACCACCCGTCCATCAAAATCAAATATACTAGAGATGTGTAGAGTGTTAAATTCCTGGACACCACAACCTACAAAGGTCCAGACTTCCCAGAGACAAACAATTTGAATATCAGGGTGTATTTTAAAGAGAGAGATACACACGTTATTACACAAGAGCAGTTTGTTCTTTTTTTTTTGTTCTTTATTTCGCCTTATACAATTTCTTGTATTAGGAATTTGTTAGTTTTCGCATACCCCTTGGGGTCAGAGCACAGGGTCAGCCATTGTACAGTGCCCCTGGAGCAATTACAGGTTAAGGGCCTTGCTCAAGGGCACAGCAGAGTAGGATCTCTTTTGGCAGTGTTGGGGATTCGAACCGGCAACCTTCGGGATACCAGTGCAGATCCTTAGCCTCAGAGCCACCACTCCGCCCCAGTTACCACCCCCACACACCTTCTGGGCTCTGATCAAGTCCCAACTGCTCCACTTCCAGAGCCGAGGGTTTTAACACAGCCAATAAAATCTTGTTTAAAGCATTAAGAAAAAGAGGTTATGCAAGATCATTTTTAAGACGTGGCTTTGGAACCTTTCTGCTCTGGGTAACGATGCACAACAGATTTTGCCCTTCAATCAAAAGGCGAACTGAGCGGTTAAAAATAATTTGCAGGAAGCTCAGCAAGCAGACTCCAGCTTTCTGACAGGATATAGAGTAATCTCCGCCTTTTGTAAAAATTCCAACTTTTTAAACAAGCTAGTCTCAAGTAAAATCAAAAATCTGTATAGAGTCCCGGTCCAACCGCAAAAATACTGGATTAAAACTAAAACGATTCAGAATGTGATAACCATGGTTTCACATCCAACACAGCAGGGACTTAACTTAAATACCAAAAACTGCGTCTATGCTATCCAGTGTAAACAGTGCCAAATTATCTTCATAGGAGATACAGGGAATGCCCTTAGGACAAGACTTCACCAGCATGTGCATAATATCAGAAACAGAAAGGAACAGCACACACGTTTAATGCAGTATTTTTTATCTCACGGCTTAGAGTCACTTACAGTCACCATAGTTGAACATAACCCTAAATGGCTGAGTAAGGGAAGGGAAAGGGAAAGAGAAGACTTGGATAAGAACACTCAATACTCATTTTCCAACAGGTCTGAACATGAGGGGATCTCGGTGACAGCCCAAAACAAATTAGTGCAGATGGCCCGTGCCTCCGGGGCACCCATAGCACTGAAAGCATTCAGCTCAACTTGGTAGCCTATGGGAACCCTGCTTTTCCCTAAAACCTAACCCTAAGCCTACCCCTAACCCTCCTCCCCCTCTCACTCCTCTTACAGCAGTAGACAAAGGTTTGGTGAAGGTAGATATTAAAACATGGCACCCACAATTCACAGAACCTTGTCTCATTCTCATGGATGTAAATTTATATGATGTACAGATTTGTGAGACAGAAGGTGTCCAAATAGAAATTATTAAGAATATGACAATATAAAATTTGGGTGCTATCTTACAAAAATTATTCTTTTAATTGGATATTTAGATATATTACAATCCAAATTTGTTAAAATGAATTTACACCCACTAGTCTTAATTCTGACTAAAACTTTCCCTAATGCTAATCTATATTTTCGCACAGATTCCATTCACCACAGATCCGAAAGTGAATGAGCTCATAGTCAAATATTACATTAAGGTATTATTATCCCTGAGAATCTCTCATATTAGAGACTCAGAAGAGCAGGATATGTTCACTTTTGATTTGGCACAGGTATTGATGAGATATTGGCTGGAGAAAATGAATAATTAATTATTCATTTTTAAGTATTTATTGATTCTGTCCTTGCCCTTTATCTTTGTTTGTAAACTGGGCCCTGAGGTTAAGCAATTTTCTCATCTCAGGGCCCTGATGTTAAAATATTATTTATACCCCTTAGTTTTGATTGTTATAGGTCCTACCCCCACCCCCAACCTTAATCTTAATGTTTGAGAAACTGGACCCTGAAATTAAGAAGTAATCTCACCTCAGGACCCGGATGTTAAAATATTATTTGAACCCCTTTTGTTTTGATTATTACAGATCCTGCCCCCACCCTTAACCCTAATTTTAATGTTAGTGAAACTGGGCCCTGAGGTTAAACTAATCTCACCTCAGGACCCTGATGTTAATATTATTTTAACCCTTATACATTTCTTTTTTGAAGAATTTAGGTCCTACCCCTATCCCCATCCCTAATCTTAATATTCGTGAAACTGGGCACCAAGCTTAAGCTGAAATCTCACCTCAGGACTGATGTTAATTTAGTATTTGAACCCGTGTCCCATTAGAAAGTAAAGGTCCTGCCCCCATCCCCAATTCTAATCCTAATAGGTGTTAAAAGACCTAATCTTCATTAGTATTTAAGACCCTGAGGTTAAAAAATAGTTCTCAGGACGCTTATTTTAAACCATTATTTATTTGCTTTTTAAAATGTCTTTGAGTGCCTGATATAAATTGTTTTTAACACTAAATTACCCTACTTTTAATGTTTTTTAAAGTTCACTATTGATAGAAATTGCGTTCATTATTTATTCCAATTTTTAGGCAGTTTTAAATTTGACCAGTGGGAGTGTCTTGTTTGAACCCTCTATTTTAGTCACTGTTTTTACTGCAAAAATGACTGGATTTTATAGGAATATCTAAATACTATTCAAAGAACAATATTAGGAATATTTTAATGGGGTTTTGGAGTGTTTTTATTCACTTAAAAGTAGAGGGTGTATGCATCTTTAAATAAGCTTTTATTTTTGGAATTAAGTGTGCCAGAACATGCCAGTAACGGCGATATCCCCTACCCTACCCCTAACCCTACAACACCCTAGTACCACAGTAAAACTTAATATTTTATTTAATTGCTTTGGTGCTTTGCCTTGAGTTCAAGATTGTTAAACCCTTAAATACTTTCTCAAAAGATGCTGTGAGAGTTGCCACAGTATGAGTTGTTTGTCGTGGTGACCAGAACTTTACACAGGACTCCAGATATGGGTTCACCACTGCCACCTTCAGTCTGTGTTTAAATGTCCCTTGATTTATACTCAGCAATTCTTACGGTGTAACCAAATATTTTATTTGCCTGTCAAACTGATTTTGTGCATTGCTTTGAAGATGAGAATATTATACTGCCATAAACCCCTACAGAGTTTCTCAGGCATTGCTTCCTGTACTTGAACTTGTATTTATAATTGTGTTGTTTTGGCCTGCTAGTTGCACTTTTGATTATGCTTAAGTGTAAAAGGTGTTTTCAAGTTCAGGTTGAACTTTGTTATGTGCACATAGTACCATGAGTTTGTCCACTTTGCCCACTTCACCCCCATTTGGAGTGCTCTCTGCTTCTGTGTACTGTTTATCTCCTGCCTGTCATCTAACTTGAAATGCACATTTTGTAATTTACAACTGACATTTGGAGCTTCTAGTTGAAAGAGTATGCATGGCAGCAGAGCCATATTAAAGGCTTTTTGAAGGTTTAAGTAAATGAGTTGTATGCTTTGATTTTGCAAAGTCTTTCTTTTATTTTGCTGGAATGTTTCTAAATAAACACTTATAGTTTTTAAACAACAGTGCAATCCAGAATTATTAGCCCACTTTGGTAATTGTGAGCAAAAAGTCTAGGAAAAAATGTTGGCATTCTAGTAACAAAAGAGCAGTCAAGGAGGAAGTGAAGCTTATTACAAGTGGGTAAGGGTGAGCTAAACTATACTGTGCAAGTACCATGAAGAACAGGCAGACATATAAAGGAAGGACCAGTAGAAACTGGATTCCAGGAGCAGTTTCATCCCCCATACGACAGATGGCAGTGGTCCTTCTGAAACATCCTAGTTTGGACACCCACAGGAGTACTTGGAAACTGGAGTCTGGAAATGTAGCCCTGTGGGGGTCTCTGAGAGCCATTGGAGGGTGATGTTGGGGGATCACCCTGGTTTCCACATGACCTGGAAGTGCTTCCAAGAGGACACACTATGGCACCGGAAGTATTCCCGGTTACAGCTTAAAATAAGCCAACTGCCTCACCTGGATGAGCCAGAGTCAGGAGGCAGCAGGCGGCACTCAACAAGAGGCGTGAAAGGCAAAAGAAAAAGAGAATATTCACTTGTCTATAATTGTGGTCTGGTTATTTATGCACAATTGGTGCATATGTAGGTTCCCAAGAGCACAGCTGTCTTCATAATTCTTAAATAGAAGCAGCTTGGAACAAAACCCAGCCACAGGGGATGCACAAACCAGTGTGTTTCTTTGTGTTGGTCCCAAGCCAGGATAAATGGGGAGGGTTACATCAGGAAGGGCATCTGGTGTAACATTTTGCCAGATCAACAGGCCCGGGTTAACAACAACCACCACCAGTACTGTTAGCCAACAGGGTATTGGGGGAAATTGGGAACTTTGAATGTTGGCAGTATGACTGGTAAGGGGAGAGAGTTAGCCAGTGTGATGGAGAGAAGGAAGGTTGATATACTGTACGTTCAAAAGACTAAATGGAAGGGGAGTAAGGCCAGGTGGACTGGGGGTGTATTCACATTGCTCTATCATGGTGTGGATAGGAGGAGAAATGGAGTATGGGTTATTCTGAATGAACAGTATGTCAAGAGTGTCTTGGATGTGAAAAGAGTGTCAGACAGAGTGATGATTATGAAGCTGGAAATTGGAGGTGTGATGATGAATGTTGTTAGTGCATATGCACTGCAAGCTGGATGTGCGATGGATGATAAAGATGGTTTCTGGAGTGAGTTGGATGACGTGATGGACAGTGTAACCAAGGGACAGAAAGTGGTGATTGGAGCGGATTTCAGTGGACACATTGGTGAAGGGAACAGAGGAGATGAGGAGGTGATGGGATAGTGGATTATGCCAAAAGGATGGACATGGTTGTGGTGAATACATATTTTAAGAAGAGGGAGGAACATAGGGTTACGTACAAGAGTGAAGGAAGATGTGCACAGGTAGATTACATCCTATGCAGAAGAGTCAATTTGAAGGAGATTAAACAACAACAACATTTATTTATATAGCACATTTTCATACAAACAATACAGCTCAAAGTGTTTTACATGATGAAGAAGGAGAAAAAAGACAAAATAAAAAATGAAAATTAGGGAACACTAATTAACATCAAATAAAAGTAAGGTCCGATGGCCAGGGAGGACAGAAAAAACAAAAAAAAACACTCCAGATGGGTGGACAAAAAAATAAAATCTGCTGGAGTTCTGAGGCCACGAGACCACCCAGCACCCTCTAGGCATTTTTCAAGTCAAATTTAACAAACTAAGTTAGAAGCAAATCAACCCCCCACCCATAAGAAAGAGAGCCGGCCAACAGAGTAAAACTTTAATAACAGTAAAAATATGTCAAAACAAAGACTGCAACGTGGTGGAAGGGAAAAGTGTTGTTAGACAGCATAGGAGGTGGTCTGTAGAATGACGTTGGAGATCAAGAAGAGGAAGAGAGTGAGTGCAGAGCCAAGGATCAAACGGTGGAAGTTGAAAAAGGAAGACTGCAAGGTTGAGTTTAGGGAGAAGGTTAGACAGGCACTGGGTGGTAGTGAAGAGTTACCAGACAGCTGGGAAACTACAGCAGATGTAGCAAGGGTGACAGCAAGAAGGGTGCTTGGCATGACATCTGGACAGAGGAAGGAGGAAAAGGAAACCTGGTGGTGGAATGAGGAAGTACAGGAGAATATACAGAGGAAGAATATGGCGAAGAAGAAGTGGGATAGTAAGAGAGATGCAGAAAGTAGACGAGTACAAGGACATAAGGCGCAAGGTGAAGAGAGAGGTGGTGAAGGCTAAAAAAAATGAGTATGATGAGTTTTATGAGAGGTTGGACACTAAGGAGGGAGAAAAAGACTGGTGGGCTAAACAGAGGGGCCAAGCTGGGAAAGATATGCAGCAGGTTATGGTGATAGTTTCATGCCAAGAAAGAGTACCACAGATGTGATGTTTGCTCTGAGGATGTTCATGGAGAAGAACAGAGAAGGCCAAAAGGAGTTGCATTGCATCTTTGTGGACCTGGAGAAAGCATATGACAGGGTGACTAGAGAGGAATTGTGGTATTGTATGAAGAAGTCAAGAGTGGCAGAGAAGTATGTAAGAGTTGTACAGGATATGTATGAGGGAATTGTGACCGTGATGAGGTCTTCAATGGGAGTGACGGATGCATTCAAGGTGGAGGTGGGATTACATCAGGGATCAGCTCTGAGCCCTTTCTTATTTGCAATGGTGATGGACACGTTGACAGACAAGATTAGACAGGAGTCCCTGTGGACTATGATGTTTGTTGATGACATTGTGATCTGTAACGAGAATAGGGAGCAGGTTGAGGAGACCCTGGAGAGGTGGAGATGTGCTCTAGAGAGGAGAGGAATGAAGGCCAGTAGGACCACTAAGACAGAATACATGTGTGTGAATGAGAGGGAGGTCAGTGGAATGGTGAGGATGCAGGGAGTAGAGTTGGTGAAGGAGGATGAGTTGAAATACTTGGGATCGACAGTACAGCGTAATGGGGATTGTGGAAGAGAGGTGAAGAAGAGAGTGCAGGCAGGGTGGAATGGGTGGAGAAGAGTGTCAGGAGTGATTTGCAACAGACAGATATCAGCAAGAGTGAAATAGAAGTATGAAAATTCGAAAGTCTGAAAAAAATGATAGTAAAGATTGCATTAGCGTAAACAAATGGAAATTATTACTCGGTGAAATAATGGAACAGTGAATAGAAATCAAACCCCCTAGTGTATATATATATATATATATATATATATATATATATATAATACATATATATTAGAGAGAGGGAGAGCAGTTTTAAAGATTAATGTTATACTCAACAGCCATCAGTGCACAACCGAAGAACAACAGTAGATCTCTCATTAGGGACATTGTGCAATGTGAACTGTTAAGAACAGGGAGAGTGTGACTCTTCAACTATTTTGAGAAATAACGAAAGAGAGTGAAGGAGTGAGGAAGGGGATAATGTTTAAAAACATTTACAATATCAGGTATTTTCGGCTGTGAGGGTAAAACTAAGAAAATTAATGAAAACAAAAATAAAAGTGAATAAACACACATAAAAAAAACAAATGAAGTAAAAATGAAAACACTTAAACGGCTTTAATTTTTCACCGCTCTGTAGGCACTTTAAACTTTCCGATTGTTCAGCAGAGATACAGCCAACCGAGTATCTCAGTTAATGCTTTTTTGCCAACGACCTTTCCATAGAACAGTGTTTAGTCTCAACACTGTTTAGATCTGCAAATCCTATAGAGCTGCTCTATCAGTGTATGAAACACGGTTTTAAGTTGATTTTTTCCTGTCTTGGGGCAACTTTAAGAATTGTCTGGCACTCTCGTGATACCACACACATTTAGAAGTGTCGTAGTTTATCATCTGAGCAAAACCATCCTCTCCGTATGCCTCAATTTCACTCGAACTAGAAAATGTCGTGACGTCACTGGCCATTTCTGAAGAACTGTCAGTACCAATACAGGACAAGTCTGCTGAACACAAATGCTGTTCCAACAGCCTCCCTAAGTAGCCGGTTGCTGTTCCCTGGAGGAGAATAACTCGGCGAAGACAGTGTGCGTGAGACTGGCGGTGGACGAGTTTTCTCAGCTATAACGGTAAAGGGTTAAATAGGAAAGGAGCGGCTAGTCAAGTGGCTGTAATATTGAGAATATTGGGAATATTTCTTAAAAATAAAAGAAAAAACATTTTAAATAATTCGATTAATTAGTAAATTGCGACCGATCTTAGAAACATTATGAAAACAATTCGACATGCAGAAGATGTGAACAATACGGTATTGAAGTGAAACCCAGTGAGCCACAAATTGTATTGGGAATTGTAGTCTTTTACTGCGTAATGATGGGACGCATGTGCAGAATATGGCTGGAAAGTTGCGCATGCTTACTGGCTCAATAGCGAGAGGCGGAAATTACGCCAACTGTTGTGTCTAGCTTTCCAGAAGTTACGTCAACTGGCTGTAGCGCTCACAGTTCGACACGGAGGGCACATGGGTATCTAGGAGATCACTTGACACTTAGATGCAAGTTAAAGGCTGCTGTGACATACAAAAGGAAAGGAGTGCTGTGTATGTAACAAGTGAGAAAGAAGGGCAGCGCTGTGCAGCGACAAAAGGGTGGCCCGTGGGACGGAGGAGCGGACATCCCAGGCCGAAAGGAGAGCAGCGCGGTGAGGGAGGAGCCGTCTGACGGATACAGAAAACCAGGTAAACCGTAACAGTGAACTGGAACTGGGCCATGTGTGGTTGTCAACTGTTACAAGAAATCGACTAAACACGTGCATTATTTTTAGGAGTCTCTAAATTATTTTGTATTAAATCATCCCCGTTTACCTGTTAGCAGCACTCATAATACATCTTGTGCAAGTAATTCAGTCACCCAATGTAAAAATTACTCCATAATGGCCACAATCTGTTTTTTCTTCACTGCGTATGCATTTTTTTTGTTATTTTGTGGTAGATTTTGATTTTCTAAACAAGATTTATTGACAGATCCTTGTTAAAACATGCACATAAATCTCAGTCTTCATTCAGTGGCGCTCAATATTACTAGTTATTTGTCAGATGAGGTTTCCCAATGCAGTTTACAAAATAAAGACATGTTACAAACTTGTATTTCATATAGCTCCTTTTCTGTAGTGAACTCCATCTTAGTATTCTTTACAAGTGTGAAGGTGTAACTTTACAAGTGTGAAGGTGTAATTGTTTATGTGGATTTATTTTTATTTATTTATTTTTACAGTTGGCATACAGGCACATTGAGTTACTCAAGGTGGCACAATAAGTTTTAAGATTGGGGCTTTAGCTTGAAGTCTTGTTTATCAAAGTCTGATACTTTAGCTAATGGACTATCTAGCCTGGAGAGTGAATAATTATTTGTATGTATGTATGTATTTATTTGTGGGGTATTAAATGTTTAAATACTTTATAGCAGAACTTCAGCATTCACAGTAGTACAAATAAAGGAAAAGGAAAAGCCCAGTGTATTTTGCCCAGCCATCTACCACCTGCCCACAAACAAACCAATGCTTATTTATAGCCTAAAATAAATACCTACTGTAATAATAAGGGTGTAATCTGACCAAGACAACACCCCCCCAAAAAAAAAAATCATCAGAGAGACAAAGGCAAGGCAAAAAAGAAGGGGGATGTACTGTAGCTCACTTAATAATGATTTTTATTTATGGGTAATTGCATGGAGACTCGCATAGGTGGCGAGATGCATGATATTAAAAAAAATCTTTATCTTTTCCCTTTCGTTTGTATGGTTGATTGATTGTTTCAATTTTTTCTTCTCCAATAAAAATGGCTAATTAAGGGTAAGTTAAGGTACTTTAATATTAGAACACCAACGAAGTTGCTGCTAAAAGGCAGGCTTTGCAGTCATTTATGAATATCAAATTAAAAATCAGTCATTTCAAGAAGTAATAGCCTTATATAAACACTAGTAATGACTTTTCTATAATTTTAAATCTATGTAATGATATCGTGATAATAAAAAGGTTTTTCTTTCTATCAAAAATATGAAACTTTTGAATGTTAGTGTATGTATTAATATCCAGTATTTTCTCTTTTCTGTCAGGTTACATATCTCAAAAACTAGGCTAAACACAATAACCTTATTTGGCAGGTGGACTACAATCATAAAGATGATGTTCTGCTAAAAGAAAAAAAAATCGCAAAAGTTTGTGTAAATCAATATTAGGTCATCGATTTTTAAAGGGCTATAAAGGAAAGAATATATAAATTGGTTTCAGATCATATGGCAAGTGAAAAGGATCCTGTTTATGCTGAGAAATAACTTTTTTTTTAAAAATTATTTTAATATCCCTGTTGGTTCAGGACATATTGCAGAGTCTTTAAAATACAAAAAGTTATGTTGACCGCCATCTTGAAGGGGGCTTAGTGGGGAGCAGAGTTAGGGATTTTTTTTTTAAATTATTTTTTGCCTTCAATCAACAATATAATTTTTATTTCTATAGCACATTTCCATGCACTGTAATGTACTTCAAAGTACTTTACAGGCTGTTAAAGAAATAGTTACAAGCAAAGAAAAAATAAATGAATAAATAAAATTCAAGAAATAATGCAGTATTACATAAGATAAATAGAGGCGTAGAGTCCTTATGTGGTTGGTTTTTTATGTCTCTAAAGATAAGCCCAGTGATCAACTTAGATGGTTTGGGAGGACAGAAAAAAAAGTCTGCAGGGGTTCAAAAATCTAAAAACTGCCTGTCCCCCACTAGACATTCTAACTAACATAAATGTTGTTAAGTAGTTCCATATTATGTTTGTTTATTTTTAAATTTTTTTTAAGTCTTTGTCTAAAAGGATTTGATTTAGTGAGTCTCGTGGGAAGTTGGGGTATCCGATTTCATTCAAGCATCACAGGTAGGCGTACAGAGTTTTCATCAGGTGGCTTCACATCACAGAAGAACCAGAAAAGAAGGGAGAAAATTAGAGATTATTAATTATTGCAAAATTATTTGAAGAATATGATATATTAATTTCTAGTTTATTGAGAGTAGAACTGTAATATAGTTATAAAAAGCAAAATGTTTAATGAATGAGGTAAGTTTTAAAATTATGCAATAACTTTTTTCAAAATTTGGTAATTCTAGATGGAATGACCCATATATATCATTCTTCCAAATTATTGGAAACCTTGGTAAAGATGAATAAAAAAGGGTTGTAAAAAATCACCTTTTAGTGAATGAACCTAATCTCACACTGTAAAAGTATGTCATCCAACTTTTAATTGAAGTAAAGTTATTCTGCAAAAAGAAATCCCTCATCAAAAAAAATTATTTTTAACAAAACCACAAGGTCCACGAATATTGGCACTCCTAGAAATTCTTAAAGACAAAGTATAACTGTTGTATTTTTTTTTCTATGTATATCTAACTTTTTAAAGTTGATTAGAGTGTGTAGAGGCATTCAAGCAGTAATCCACGACTTCCTGTTTCACTGAGGTATAAAACTGAGGTGGCACAGAGGCCAAATGCCCCTACATTAACATGGGAAATATGAGCGCACAATTTAATTGAGAGAAAAGTGCGTTGACCTTCATAAGTTAAGGAATGGCTATAGAAAATTGCTACTCACCTGAAAATGCCAGTATCTACAGTGATATGAATTTTTATACACAAAATATTGTGCCCTACTATTCTTTGCCCTCCATAGTTTAAAAAAAATTCAGTCCTTTTTTACAAGAATAGTAAAAAAAAAATATATATTCACACTCCTTCACTTTTTACATATTTTGTTATGTTGCAGCTTTATGTTAAAGTCATTTAAATTAATTTTTCCCCTCATCAAACTACAGTCAATACCCTAGAGCAAGGGTCCCTAACACATCGCTCGCAACCCCATTCCAAGTAGCTCGCCAAAGGGTTAATGAATCCTACATAAATAGGAAAACTTGATTAGTCAAATTATAGGGGTGGGCGATCTTTCTAAAAAATCATATCACGATCCTTTTAACACAAAATCACGATCCTCAATCTGCAGTCTATCTTTTCAATTTGGCATACACTTAAGAGAATATCTGGATTCACACTCATCAAGACCTAAGTAACACTTTATTTTGAATATCAAACAAAGTTGAATTCAATTGTCCTCTCGTTCACTAGGTAAGCGGAGTTAAGGCACATGCCCCGAAGCTAGCGAGTGAGTGAGGAAGGCCCCTCCCCTTGGCCCGCTGCGTGTATCTCGGATTTGCACAAATAAACCGGTACCGCAAGCGAACTATGATACATGGCAAAATGAGAGAAGTCACAAAATCAACTGGAATGTTCAAGCAAATTATAGAAAAAAACCCGATCTAAATCCGTTAAGTAGTTCTCTCGTAAAAAGCAGACAGATATACATACAGACAGGCACACATTGGATTTTATATATATATATATATATATATATATATATATATATATATATATATATATATATATATATATATATATATATTTATTTAGTAAAAAGGCAGGAAAGAGAAATTCAGTATAAGTAACCACTTTTACGCGAACCCCAATAAGCATACCTAACATACTGTACATATGCAAATACACTAAAACACTTTACACCTATCTTGAGAGTGGCTTATATGAATTCCCATTATTCCCATTACCTGTTTTCATTACACAGCCTAATTGCTGAGGGACCAAATGATCTCTTAAATCTGGTAGTTGTATTTGACTTTGTAAGCATCTGTTTAGTGCCCCATAGCTGAAATGAATTTTTACAGTGTAGTGGGCATGTGGAATCATTGAGGATTTGATGGGTGTTTATAAGAGATAGCTGTGTGAGTGTATGCCGGTGTCTAAATGGGATGCCTTTTTAGGAGGAGGTGAGGTGAGGTCAGGAGGGCCCTTTTGACCTTCAACATCTTGTAGCCCATGGTGGTCTTAATCTGACCTAGACTGTAGACACATAATAATAAACTTGAACTTATATATCATAAATAAAACAGATTGTGAGGAGTGACTGTTAATTCCTTATTAATGCATCAGTTCTGCCAACATGTGACACATTGCTCAAACTCATATATACATGTATGTATTACAAAACTCCAATGGCATCTGTCACTTAGATGTTTTGTTATAACCACAGACTTACTGTATGTTGAGTGCCTATCGTTTATGGCAGATAATTGCAGATCAGTTCTATACTGCCTCTGAAATGTCCACAGGCATCAATCCATTGGGTGGCCCAGATGCATATCATTCTGTCTGTATGAGCAGAGTAGACAGTAAAAAAACTGTCACAATTTAATGGTTATTTAACTGTCAAAAAAAGAGTCAGGAGCACAGACCAGTGTACGGGTTGTCTCAGTTAAACTAACACACTCAACAATTTATTATTATATTTTTATTGGTATTAAATTGAACAGTTTCATCCTTTTTTTAATTTGCATATAACAATTAAATCAAATCAAACCAACTCAAGCAATAACTTTTAACTTATAATATACCTACCACATGCAGTTCATTTACCTGTATCAAATGAACAACATCAGTTAACACTAAAATATTTAGAATAATATCAATAGACAAATACACTAATCTTAGAATCAATGGAGGCTCACAAAATGTTGTTCATGTTTTCCGGAATGAAGGAAGGTTGCTTTTCTGATACAGGGTGTGCAGTAGTTTCACTAATATATCAAAAATAACAGCATAAGTCAGATCCATCCATCCATCCATTTTCCAACCCGCTGAATCCAATCACAGGGTCATGGGGGTCTGCCGGAGCCAATCCCAGCCAACACAGGGCACAAGGCAGGAACCAATCCCGGGCAGGGTGCCAACCCACCGCAGGACACACATAAACACACCCACACACCAAGCACACACTAGGGCCAATTTAGAATCGCCAATCCATCCAACCTGCATATCTTTGGACTGTGGGAGGAAACTGGAGCGCCCAGAGGAAACCCACACAGACACTGGGAGAACCCGGGAAGCGAACTAAGTCAGATCCCATAACCGAAAACATTCAGAACACACTGGAACAATATTTTGCTAACAATCATTAAATTTTTGTTGCTCACAATGCAGATATATGAGGGTGAGTATTGAGAAAAGCGCTATATAAATGTAATGAATTATTATTATTATTATTATTATTATTATTATAAGGAAGAATTTGCAGGTTTGCAGCAAAGTGGCGTTCCCTTGTACCGTTATGTGTTTTATGGCAGTGCAACAAGTATTTATAAAATAGTCTTGTACCTTGAAACAATTAATTGAAACAGACAGCTAAATAAACTGCTTAATTGTAAATTCACATGTATTTGTCCATTTATTATCATTATTTTAACAATTTATTGCATATTACAGACAATCCATTAGACAACCCCCTAGGGCTCCATCATCTGAGCGGAGCCGTTTATAAAAGTTTAAGGGCGCTCGCGCTCCAGACCGGGGGGACCCAAAGATCGTTGAACTTTGATGATACTGAGTGGGCGCTGTTACGCGATGGGCGCAGTTTATTAAAATAAAAGTGCGCGCGTACAAGGAGTGCGCGCTCCAAGTCCGCGGGATACACACCGATGGTCGTCGAAGTTTAATAATACCGGTCAACGAGGGGCGATGTCCGTCCACCCCACCTAGGGCTCCAAATGGTCTTCGAGCGGCACAGATTATAGTTTTTTTTTTTTTTTTTTTTTTGGGTGGTATAGATTAATGTAATGATTTTTTTATTAGATTTGGATTTGTACAATGATGGTGGTAGTCTTCCAGCGAACCGAATTTAGAAGTAGGCTCGTAGAAAGTCGCTTTACAAACTTTGGTCCCAATAGCTGAAAAGTTGTCTAAATGTACGTGAACAGTCAAAGAAACAGACATAACATTGTACAGAAATGATTAGTACATTCTTAAAGTGACAAGTTGAAAAATATGGGCTTTCTAAATTTATCAATAAAATGTTCTTTTATTGGGAATATCGATATTGAAAAGTTTTCGACATGGTATTATATGTTCTGCTTGTAGAAGACGAAAGTGCATTATATAAATTTTAAAGAACATCTGCCAGATCGTAAGTCCTCCAAACTGAAGTTGGCAGTGACGGTGTCATAGAGGAGGAATCTATCAATAACTTTCAAAAGAACAAGGAAAGGTAAGCAGTCCAGAGAGAGAAGAAAACAAGAAGCAGTAAGAGGCGGCCGTCCAGGTGAGGAGAGAGGCGAAGCGCTTGGGTGGAAAGAGGCAACTGTGAAAAGTAGGTTCTTTGTAAGAGAGTGTCGTGCGCAGAGGTAGAGGTGGAATTACGGCACACGGCGAACGATTCAATTGCAGATTGCTGTCCTGGTGATGGTAACAGAGTAGTGGGATTTTAAATAAGGAATAACGGAGGAGTGGAGAGAAATGGACGAGGGGTGGGTATCCAGTTACGGGTGTGGCGAGCGTCCGTCATTGAGATGATAGACGTTGACAGGAATGGGCGCGCGGACACTGTAGTGCCGGGGAGTAATCGCAGAATTACTGAGGTGACAGGCGTACACCTCACCGTCACAGCCCCGCCGAATTCAGAAGTCACAGGTCAGGTTATCGCTAACGCTGCACGGTGCAGTTGATTGGAAATTTCACTTGTGTTATGTCAAATCAGTTTTCATGTGAAATCAGTTACTCGTAACGTCATACGGAGCAGCGAGGACCATCATGCTCCCCAAAGCTGTCAGGTGGCAGCATGCTGGTGCTGGAGCACCCATATGCATGGCAGTAAGGCAACCTGGGTATTGTAGTCCCGATGCACAACGCACCTGGAAGCTGTGGTGTTACTTTTCAGAATAAGTGTCAATGTCCATAATGGGGTTCGCGTGACAAGAAAGCACCTCCTCCGCATACTGTTGTGCCTCTTGATGTACTTTGTAGGTCTGGCATACGAGGTGCTACTCCTGTTCACTCAGAGACAGCAGACAATCCCTGAGGTGGAGTGGAATGGAAAGGAGTGAAACAAGGGGAAGGAAAAAAGAAAGAAAGATAAAGGGAAGGAATTTCTAGTGTTGTTTGCAATTCCAATTTCAAGGGAAGTCTATATCAAGTATTTGTGTAAAAGAAACTGATTTCAACCAGGAACTCTGGTGGAAAGTTTTGCCTGGGGTTTTTATAGCTCAGGTATTCCCCATGGTGACCACAAATGTTATTAGCCCAAGAATTGCATATTAAGCCCATAGTTAATGGTACTGCTTGATGGCTCCACCGTGATCCTAATTTTCATTAAATACATTCATGTTTTTGTCCCAGAAGTTTGACAGTGGCACAGCAATCACTGCTGCCGATTTACAGTTTCAGAATTACGTTCTCCAATCTTGGCCTGTTCTTCTTTATGTGGAATCAGAAAGATGTGCAGGATGGGCTGACTGGTATCTATCAGTTGGGTCAATCTGAGTGTGTGGGCCCCTTGATGGACTGGCCTCACATCCAGAGTCAATTTCTGTCTTTCTACAAGTCATAAATGGAATTTGTGTCTTCAGAAAACAACTGGCTTTTTTAACTTTTAAGTAAAGACTTAACCAATATCTTTCCTTTGCCTAAACAGTTTTTTGTAAGGTCTGCATTAGTAAAAACGCTTATTTACGGTTAGGTCCATACATATTTGGACAGAGACAACTTTTTTCTAATTTTGGTTCTGTACATTACCACAATGAATTTTAAATGAAACAACTCAGATGCAGTTGAAGTGCAGACTTTCAGCTTTAATTCAGTGGGGTGAACAAAACGATTGCATAAAAATGTGAGGCAACTAAAATATTTTTTAACACAATCCCTTCATTTCAGGGGCTCAAAAGTAATTGCATAAATTAAATAACTGGAAATAAAATGTTCATTTCTAATACTTGGTTGAAAACCTTTTGCTGGCAATGACAGCCTGAAGTCTTGAACTCATGGACATCACCAGATGCTGGGTTTCCTTCTTTTTAATGCTCTGCCAGGCCTTTACTGCAGCGGCTTTCAGTTGCTGTTTGTTTGATTGATAGATAGATAGATACTTTATTAATCCCAAGGGGAAATTCACATTCTCCAGCAGCAGCATACTGATACAAAAAAAACAATATTAAATTAAAGATTGATAATAATGCAGGTAAAAACAGACAATAACTTTGTATAATGTTAACGTTTACCCCCCCACACCCCCCCCTGGGTAGAATTGAAGAGTCGCATAGTTTGGGGGAGGAACGATCTCCTCTGTCTGGAGATGATCCTGTTCAGTGGATGCAGTGGATTCTCCATAATTGATAGGAGCCTGCTTAGCACCCGTCGCTCTGCCACAGATGTTAAACTCTCCAGCTTCATGCCAACAGTAGAGCCTGCCTTCCTCACCAGTTTGTCCAAGCGTGAGGCATCTTTCTTTTTAATGCTGCCTCCCCAGCACACCACCGCGTAGAATAGGGTGCTTGCCACAACCGTCTGATAGAACATCTGCAGCATCGAATTGCAGATGTTGAAGGATGCCAGCCTTCTAAGGAAGTATAACCGGCTCTGTCCTTTCTTGCACAGCGCATCAGTATTGGCAGTCCAGTCTAATTTATCATCCAGCTGCACTCCCAGGTATTTATAGGTCTGCACCATCTGCACACAGTCACCTCTGATGATCACGGGGTCAATGAGGGGTCTGGGCCTCCTAAAATCCACCACCAGCTCCTTGGTTTTGCTGGTGTTCAGGTGTAGGTAGTTTGAGTCGCACCATTTAACAAAGTTATTGATTAGGTCCCTATACTCCTCCTCCAGCCCACTCCTGATGCAGCCCACGATAGCAGTGTCATCAGCGAACTTTTGCACGTGGCAGGACTCCGAGTTGTATTGGAAGTCCGATGTACTGTATATAGGTTGAACAGGACCAGAGAAAGTACAGTCTCCTGTGGCGCTCCTGTGTTGCTGACCATAATGTCAGACGTGCAGTTTCCGAGACACACATACTGAGGTCTGTTTGTAAGATAGTCCACGATCCATGCCACCAGGTATGAATCTACTCCCATCTCTGTCAGCTTGTCCCTAAGGAGCAGAGGTTGGATTGTGTTGAAGGCGCTAGAGAAGTCCAGAAACATAATTCTTACAGCACCTCTGCCTCTGTCCAAGTGGGAGAGGGATCGGTGTAGCATATAGATGATGGCATCCTCCGCTCCTACCTTCTCCTGATATGCAAACTGCAGAGGGTCGAAGGCGTGTTGAACCTGTGGCCTCAGGTGGTGAAGCAGCAGCCTCTCCATGGTCTTCATCACATATGATGTCAGAGCAACAGGCCGGAAGTCATTCAGCTCACTGGGACGTGATACCTTTGGGACTGGGGTGATGTAAAATGTTTTCCAGAGCCTCGGGACTCTTCCCTGTTCCAGGCTAATGTTGAAGATGCGCTGTAGAGGACACCCAGCTCCGATAAACAGACCTTCAGCAGTCGTGGCGATACTCCATCTGGACTCGCTGTTTTGCTGGCACGAAGTCTCCTCAGCTCTTTGCTCACCTGTGCTGTTGTAACTATGGGTAGGGATGTCTCTCCTATGCTGGTATCAGCAGAACGATGTGTGGAGGGTGCAGTACTCCGAGGTGAGAGTGAGAGTGGGTTAGGGTGGTCAAACCTGTTAAAGAAGTTGTTCATTTGGTTTGCTCTCTTCACGTCTCTCTCGATGGTGGCACCCCGCTTCGAGCTGCAGCCAGTGAAGATCTTCATCCCATCCCACACTTCCTTCATGCTGTTATTCTGCAACTTCTGTTCCAGCTTTCTCTTGTATTGCTCCTTCACCGCCCTGAGCTGGTCTCGGAGTTCATTCTGAAGGCGCTTGAGCTCATGCTGATTACCGCTTTTAAAAGCCCTTTTCTTCTGGTTCAAAAGGCCCTTGATGTCACTTGTAATCCATGGCTTGTTGTTAGCATAGCAGCGTACAGTTCTTACTGGAACTAAAGTGTCCATACAGAAGTTGATGTAGTCAGTAGTGCAGTCAACAACCTCCTCAATGTTCTCATTATGTGATCCCTGCAGGATATCCCAGTCTGTAGTTCCAAAGCATTCTCTTAGAGCCTTCTTTGCCTCCGGGGACCACTTCCTGAATGATCGTGTGGTTGTAGGTAGAACCCTCACTCTTGGTTTGTACTGAGGCTGAAGCAGAACCAGGTTATGATCTGCTTTCCCAAGCGCAGGCAGCGGGGTGGCGCTGTATGCGTCTTTAACGTTTGCATACAGTAAATCAATAGTCTTATTTCCCCGGGTGTTACAGTCCACATACTGGGAGAAGGCAGGTAATGTTTTGTCCAGCGTCACATGGTTAAAGTCTCCAGCAATTAGCACAAGCGCCTCAGGGTGCTGCATTTGTAACTTAGCAACAGCAGAATGGATGATGTCACTCGCTGTCTCCATGTCTGCCTGAGGAAGGATGTATACAATAAGAACAATGACATGTCCAAACTCTCTGGGCAAGTAATAGTGTCGCAAACTTACGGCCAACAGTTCGATGTCCCTGCAGCAAGTGGAGACTTTGACTTTAACATTTCCAGAGTTACACTACCGTGTATTAACATAGAGAGCGAGTCCTCCTCCTTTGTGCTTCCCGCAGGTACTTGCATCTATGTTCCGCTCTAAATGTGCTAAACCCGGGTAGTTCCATGTTAGCATCTGGTTTGGTGGTAGTTAGCCACGTTTCGCAAAAGCACAACAAACTGCATTCTCTGTAGGTTCTGACATTTTTCACCAGCGCAGCCAGTTCATCAATCTTATTTGAGATTGAGTTCACATTTCCCAGAATCACAGTGGGCCTTTCTGTCTGAAGTTTAGTCTTCAACAAGTGAAATGCATGCTCAATTGGGTTAAGATCAGGTGACTGACTTGGCCATTCAGGAATTTTCCACTTCTTTGCTTTAATAAACTCTTGGCTGTATGTTTTGGGTCATTGTCCATCTGTATCATGAAATGCCGCCCAATCAATTTGCTTGCATTAAGCTGGATTTGAGCAGACAGTATGTCTCTGAACACCTCAGAATTAATTCGGCTGCTTCTGTCCTGTGTCACATCATCAATAAACACTAGTGTCCCAGTGCCACTGGCAGCCATGCACGCCCAAGCCATCACACTGCCTCCACCGTGTTTTACAGATGATGTGGAATGCTTTGGATAATGAGCTGTTCCATGCCTTCTCCATACTTTTTTCTTGCCATCATTCTGGTAGAGGTTGATCTTGGTTTCATCTGTCCAAAGAATGTTTTTCCAGAACCGTGCTGGCTTTTTTAGATGTTCTTTAGCAAAGTCCAATCTAGCTTTTCTATTCTTGAGGCTTATGAGTGGCTTGCACCTTGCAGTGCACCCTCTGTATTTACTTTCATACAGTCTTCTCTTTATGGTAGACTTGGATATCGATATGCCTACCCCCCCTGGAGAGTGCTGTTCACTTGGTTGGCTGTTGTGAAGGGGTTTCTCTTCACCATGGAAATGATTCTGCGATCATCCCCCACTGTTGTCTTCCATGGACATCCAGGTCTTTGTGTTGCTGAGTTCACCAGTGCTTGCTTTCTTTCTCAGGATATTCCAAACTGTAGATTTTGCCACTCGTAACATTGTAGCAATTTCTCGGATGGGTTTTTTCTGTTTTCGCAGCTTAAGGATGGCTTCTTTCACCTCCATGGAGAGCTCCTTTGACTGCATGTTGTCTGTTCACAGCAAAATCTTCCACATGCAAGCACCACACCTCAAATCAACTCCAGGCCTTTTATCTGCTTAATTGATAATGACATAACGACGGACTTGCCCACACCTGCCCATGAAATAGCCTTTGAGTCAATTGTCCAATTACTTTTGAGCCCCTGAAATGAAGGGATTGTGTTCAAAAAGTGTTTTAGTTGCCTCACATTTTTATGCAATCGTTTTGTTCACCCCACTGAATTAAAGCTGAAAGTCTGCACTTCAACTGCATCTGAGTTGTTTCATTTAAAATTCATTATGGTAATGTACAGAACCAAAATTAGAAAAAAGTTGTCTCTGTCTAAATATTTATGGACCTAACTGTACATAGAGGGGAGCTTATTATCTGGTGCTTGCTTGAGTCTGTGGTGTTTAGTGTTGTGATACACTCACAGAAATTTGTGAAAGAAGAGCTACAGGCCTCCGTCTTAAAAAAAACACAAAGCCAGAACCGAACTTCATTCAGGGCTGACGCCAAAAGAGTGGACCTCCCCACTGTCAGTCTGGCCCCAAACTCAAAAGGCACGCTTACGGCCAGTTTGGGTCCAAAAAATGGTAAGTAATTAATTTGTCATTATTTATTGTTAATCTCTCTATTATAAAAAAAATCTTGGAAGGAGACGAGATGTGATTTTCTCAGAGAGACACTTTCACGTCCTGCGAGACGAGACTTTGTACCAAGATATTTGACCACGCTTGGGACTGGAAATAAAAGACAAAGAGTAGATGACAAAGTAGAACTTCGTAAAGAAATCAAAAACTTTGGAGCGGTACACATGCAGAGCAGGTTAGAGATAATGGAAGTACGAAAAGTCTCAAAAAAAGGATAGTAAAGATTGCATTAGCGCAAACAAATAGAAATTATTACTTGGTGAAATAACAGAACAGATAAAAGTGATCAAATATATTGCTCGGGATTAAACTTTAAGTTGGAAACTTGTAGATCATCTAATTCGTGTTTCCATCAGGGAAAAAAAAAAGTAGAAAAAAAACTTCCCAAAGAAGAGGTGTATCTGCAAGAATGAAAAGATTTGTTGTTTGGTGAAAGTGAAATCCCATGAGAGAAAATTTCAAGGCCCACGAGACAAAAGCTTATGTAGATCATCTCATTCGTGTTATCATCAGGGAAAAGTAGTGTTTCTTCCCAATGAAGATTAATGAATTAAAAGATTTGTTGTTTGGTGAAAGTGAAATCCACATACACGAGAGACAGAGATGCGAAGTCGTAGGCAGCGGGGTTGGTGAGCGAAGCAAGCAGGGGACGAAGCCCCCTATTACTCTAAGAAATTAATAAAAAGGCAAGAACAAACATGAAAACAGAAACAGGTTTTCCTTTGAAAAGCAAAGAAGAATCGTAATACTAAAACTGCAGTGTGTTTGCTTCTTGTCCTTTCATACAGCTGGGACAGTCGTCCATCTGCATCAGTGGGTGGCCTTACCCCCCTTAGGTGCTACATAAAGGGGACAGGGCAGAGAACAAAGAAAACTAACAGATCTAGTAATGTCTGTGGCACTTTAGTTCACAAAAATATTTGTCTGAAATGGTTATTATATGTGTCAATAAAAGAGTGTGTGTTTGGAGTTCTAAAGATTCTTCTTGTAAAATGTGGAGTAACACAATAAGGTATTTGAATGTTCTTAAAAAAAGAAACTCACCTAGTAATCAAGGACTTTAACTCCAGTTCAGAAACATAAGGTCTTTGTACAGCTACAGCTAAGTGCTTGATTATGGTACCCATACCAAAGTGAGAGGGAATAAAACTGGGAAGTGGACAGCTATAATATAAAGGGAAGGTGGCAGTAGGTGTGGTAGTTTAACTGCCAATAGGTAGGCAGTTCGTCACGATGGGTAAGGATTTAGACTTCATACCCTGAAGTTGTGGGTTCAAATCCCACCATTGACACTGTGTAACCCTGAGCAAGTCACTTCACCTGCCTGTACTCCAAATGGAAAATGAACTGTAACCAATTGTATCTCAATTGTTGTAATTCGCTTTGGATAAAGGTGTCAGCCATATAAATAGATTATATATTGGAAAGAGTGTTAAATAAGACGTATTGAAAATGCCAATTCTATTTCTTAATTTAATATGAAAACAGCTCAAGTGTAACAAGGCATTACAATGTTTTTTTTTTATCTCCAGAGATGACAAAATGAACTCCTCTTCAGTAGAAAACAGTTCCAGTCTGAGATCTAAGGCAGCCTCATTGCAGAACTGTAAATGCGAAGAGGACATCTCTGAAGAGAGCAGTAGCCCAGGTGACGAGGACACGTCCTCATTCAACATTGTCTTGCATATAGTAGGTGCCATGGAACAGAGTACTTTCCAGATTAAGGAAGAGCAATGTGAAGAGGAATCTTTCCAGTTTACAGAGCATGCTCTGTATGTGAAACAGGAGGACTGTGAATGGCGGTCATCTGATTTTAAAGATGGGCACTTTGACCAGGAGGTGGTTAGCATTAAAAGGGAGAGTTCTGAAAAAGACACTGCCTGCTTTAGGATGGACAACTATGAAACTGTAGGTCACCCCAAGGAAGATGTGTCTTCAAAGAGTGATACTGGGGTAAAGAGGTGTCCAGCAGTAAAACAAGAAGTGACTGATTTAACATCCATTGTGCATACTGAGCACTTCTCTCAGCAACATCCTGTGTATGTCAAGCCTGAGATATTGGAGTCCGATGAGCTGCTCATCCAAGAAATGTGCTGCAGGAGAGAAGACCATGAACATGCATCATATGCTTCACTGCCTGGGAAACGTAAGTGCTAAATCTAAAAGTAAAATATTGGTTTGTTCATATGTTGAGGATTAATGTAGTCTGCCCCAGTAAGTATTCTGTTCAAGAGTTTTTAAATTTTGATGTTTTGATAAAGGAAACCGACTATAAATCTCATCTCTCTATTATAAAAGAAAATCTTGAGACGAGACGAGACTTTGGACATGAGATTTTTTCGAGTCCCGCCCTCCTCTTGACCATTTCTGGTTCATGGCCCACACCCAAGGCCCTCTCATCTCTCATTTGTGTGAATGCTTTTGTCAGACATTCTTCCTGCCTCTCAGCTCTTATAAATTTTTACATTTTCGTCACTTTAAGTTCCCAATAAAAGAAGACGTGTTATGTCCAAATCTTATTGAAGAATTTCATCTTGAAGGGTTCTCAACAAAAGAAATGAGTACATGGGAAATCCTAGCACTGAGAAATGATGAAGTCAAACAAATTAACGCGAAAATTGTCGATCGGTTACACGGCAAATTGGTTAAATGCATATCAATAGACTTTGCTGAAACAGTTGGTGGTGATGGTGCGGAAGATGAAAACATCAACTTATAATATCCAGATGATTATCTACAACCGTTAACACCGTCTGGTCTTCCTCTGCATGAATTACTGTTGAAAGAAGGATGTATCGTAATGTTATTGTGTAATTTACGTTTGAGTGATGGGCTATGCAGTTGGACAAGATTACTTGTATTGAAAATTGGTAGAATAATTTTAACATGTAAAATTTTAACAGATGACAAGAAAGGTAATGTAGTACATCTTCAGGGGATAACATTAGACACCAAAGGAGAATTTGATATGCCATTCGTATTAAAACGTTTACAGTTTCCCGTTAGAATAGCTTTTGCAAAGACAATTAACAAATCTCAAAGCCAAACATTCGAAAAAGTTGTTTTATGTAATAGAAAGAAAGAAATGAAATTCAATCTCGGGCAGTTACACGTTGTGTTGTCACGATGTAAGTCAAACATGGAATCAAAATTCAATGCGATATTGAAGAAAAGTTAATTCCAAATATTGTTTTTACTGAAATTTGACAGCAAAAGTGTAAGTTTAAAAAGTATTTGCGTGCAAATTTCAAAGCCAAACAGATTGAAAACATATAACGGGGCCAATGGGGCTCCTACAGAGTACTCAGTTAAGGATCTGAACACTTACATGAATGAGAGATTTCAGTGTTTAATTTTGAATAAATTTGTAAACCTCTTAACAGCACGTTTTTTTGACTTAGATATTACTCGTTATTTAGTGTAGATGGATGGGCTAAAACGACAAATTTATCCATTTAAAATTAAATGTACAACACAATGAAATTGTGCAGAAAGTAAAGGGGTCTGAATACTCATTAAATCCACTATATGTGTGTACAGTATTTGTGTATGTTGTCACAAAAGCAGACCACAGACATCGAAAAGGTTTGGGGCAGCCACCCGTATATTGTTCCTTGGCTGCAAAAAGGGTTAATTTGGATGTGATGTTCACAGGTTTGAGTTCAAAACAGAACTGATGGTAAGATGAAAAGATGGCGTCTTCAGAAATGGAGCGATGTCATCTATGGCACCGGTACCGGATTTGATGTGTTTGGGTGGGGATGTGTGTTTTGGGGGGGAATGGGGCAGATGGTGCTGGTACCAGAAGTGACATTTTCACTGGTGCCAGGACCTAGCACGATTTCCCGTGGATGGTGTGTAGAAGATTGAGAAAGAGAGTTAGTGCAGCTCCCAATCGCACGTGTGTGAGAAATAATATGTGTAAATAATATAATGTATATGGGGATGTCACAATACCAGAATCTTTCTGTTCAGTACCAATACTAATACATTTTTGTGATACTCTGTACCTTTCAATACCACAACAAAAAGAAAAATTCCCTCCAATGGCTTTTTATGAAAGTACCTCCATTGTTGAAGTTAACATTGTGCCTCTTTCTGAAATACAATATAAAACATATAAATGCTAACAGTAACAACAGCTTTAAAATACTGGAATATCCATCAAGTTGTTACCCAATTATCATTAGCATTCAGTTTTAATTTGTGATTTTGGTGGGGATCTCCCCAGAGTAACAAAAATTGGGGGGGGGGGGGGTTTAATCTAGAGGAGAGTTCAGCATAGGGTTTATAAAGAATGATATGTCATGGACTACTTGATTTATCTTAGCACAATCTAAATGTATTCTCTGACAGTTTCTGTCCTGCAACTGAACAATAATGTGCAAAATCCATACTAAATATCAAAATTTAAACCGTGTCATATGTGTACTGTTGAATAAGTGAATTCTGAGATAATTCAGGCTATTTCCATTTAAACCAACTCTTTAAAGCTGTTTTTTGTGACTGAATGCTTTTAATCTCTGTTTTGTCAGTGAACCACTCTGTTAGGTCTGCAACATTTGCTGTTGTCAAATTTTATACTTGCATCATTAGCTGAATTAAAGATAGTATTGAACAGTAATATTGAATGAACGAGTGAAATGAATTCAAATTTCAAATGTCAGAAACTCAAGGAACTTTAATCTTCCAAGCCAGTCTCTCCTTTTTGACATTTGTCCCAGTTTTATAGCTTCCTGTGTGAAATCAAATGTGCCAGTTTTATTTTGATCCTTTATTTCAGAACTCCTGTTAAACAGCCTTTTGTTTTGCCGTTTATAAGGTTTCTTATGTGAGTTATCACACTTTGTTAAAGCTCAAGGCTGTTGTGGCCTGCAGAGGGTGCTCCTGCCGCGCAGACCTGACACAGACAGATGCAGGACATGAGTTCTGCACACACACTTTTATTTGTTTTCATTTTCTTTGTGGGAAATGCCTTCCCCTGCTTCCCATCTGTACAGCACAGTTAAAGCACTAAACACACTGCACAAAACACCTTCTTTTCTTCTTCTTTCTCTCTTTCTCTTCCTCCCAATCCACCTCCACTCCTCCTGGCAAGCTTCATCCACCACCTCCCGACTCTGGCTCCCAGAGTAATGGCAGTTAGCTCCTTTTATAGGGCACCCGGAAGTGCTCCTGATGTCCGGTGATCTTTTTCCAGCAGCTCTTCTGGGTGTGGTGGTAGTGCTGCACCAAAGAGCTCAGCCCTTCCTTCAATGCCCCCTAGTGGCTCCCATGGAACCCAGCAGGGATGCTCCAAACTCCAACCCCAAAGAAGCCCTGTGGTATTCCGAGGCACCACTGCAACCCAGAAGGGGGTAAATGCCCAGAATACCTGAATATGCTCTCTCCCTTTGTCCTTTCACTCTGTAGGCATCTTAGCCAAGCAATGGTCCCGGCCGTACGCCACCCTGTGTATAAATGAAGAATTGGACAATTAGTTGGGCTGTCATTACCTGTACGCAATAAATTTATAACTATTAGGCAGTATTACGTTCTTCATTGTACTGTTAAGATATATAATGTGCTTTTACTTACGGTTTATACTAATTCAGACTCAAATGCAGTGTTTCTTTTTTTTTTTTCTATTTTATTTTATTAAAATCTTAAAACATTCCATACATGCAAGTCAATTTTAACAAAACTGGTTTGAAACTCATTGTTTCTAGATTTGTATTTAGCAATGAGGTATGCTGTTTTGCTTGTCCTGCAAACTGCGTGTTTCGACAATTATGCCTCTTTGCACATTAACACATTGCACGTCCTTTTAATTGGGATGATGTGCCTTGTCCTTTGAAGCATTGAAAAACTAAATACATTTTAGTTTGGTATTAAGAAATTGTGTCCTCACAGGTGGCGCAGTGGTAGTGCTGCTGCTTTGCAGTAAGGAGACTGTGGAAGATTGTGGGTTCGCTTTCCGGTTTCTCCCTGTGTGGATAGCGCTTTGAGTACTGAGAAAAGCGCTATATAAATGTAATGAATTATTGTTTATTATTAGTGGAGCCACTCAAGTCATCATCTTTGTAAACAAGCCAATTTCACTGCAAGCTGCGGTCTGATAATGGACAGACACTTGGATAGTTGTAAAAGTGCTCATTACAAACAGAAAATAAATACAAAGTCTCCCTTTATTTATCAGGAGTGTCTAGGACCACCCAATCTCACAGAGCTTGCACAGGTGGTGAACCAGCTGGGTTTAAAGGAAAGGCTGCAGGGATCTGTGGTATCCAGGGTGAACTTCTACAGGCTGGTGGTAAGGCTGTCCTCTTGGCATTGCAAGCAATCTTTGCTTCCATTTGGGAGACTGGCATCATCCCAACTGACTGGAAAACGGGACTTGTCATCCCTATCTGGAAAGGGAAGGCTGATCTCTTAGATTGCAGCAACTACAGGGGGATAACACTGCTCTCGCTGCCGGGTAAGGTCCTTGTTAAGGTCATCCTCAATAGGATCCGTGATCACTTGCTCACCTACCAGCGACCGGAACAGTCTGGTTTTACGCTTAAGAAGTCTATCATCGACCACATCCTGGCACTGAGGGTTCTCATGGAGCGCAAACGCGAATATCAGCAGAGTTTCTTTGCAGCCTTTGTTGATTTTCGCAAAGTGTTCGACTCAGTTGATTGAGCTGCCCTGTGGGACATCCTGAGGGTTCGCGGGATCCCCTCGAGGTTGCTGGATGTCATGGCCGGCCTGTACACAGGTAATGTGAGTGCTGTGAAGAGTGGAGGCAGGACCTCTGCATTTTTCCCAGTTGATTCTGGGATTCGTCAGCGGTGTGTTTTTAATCCTACTCTGTTCAATGCTTGTATGGACTTGGTGTTGAGCAAGGTCGTGGTGATCAGCGGCTGGGGGGCATCTGTTGGTGAAGAAAGATTCACGGATTTTGACTTTGCTGATGAGGCTGTGATCGGGGCGCTCGGGAGACTGAGTGAGGAGTCTGAGTGTCTGGGTTTGTGATAAAAACCAAGAGCCAGCCCTTTAATGGCACGGCCATCAGCAGTGTGTCTGTTTGCGGAGAGAGTGTGGACCTTGTCAAGAGGTTTATTTACCTCAGCAGTGACATTCTTGTCTCTGATGACTCTTCCTATGAAGTCAGTAGATGGACTGGGACAGCATGGCGGGGGGTCATGAGTTCGCTGGAAAGGGGTGTGTGGCACTCCCGATATCTATGTTAAAGGACAAAGATCCAAGTCTTTAGAGTCCTGGTGCTTCCTGTCTTGCTATATGGTTGCGAGATATGGGCGCTATCCAGTGACCTGAGACGAAGACTGGACTCCTTTGGTACTGTGTTTCTCCGGAAAATCCTTGGGTACTGTTGGTTTGACTTTGTGTCGAATGACCGGTTGCTCATGGAGTCCCGAACGAGGCACATTACCTGCATTGTGAGGGAGCGTCAGTTACGGCACTACGGCCATGTAGCGCGTTTCCCCGAGGGGGATCCAGCTTGTAAGATCCTCACTGTTGGGGACCCGATTGGCTGGACCAGACCATGGGGTCGCCCACGTCACACCTGGCTGCGGCAGATAGAGGGTAATTTCCGGAGGGTGGGACTAGACCGTGTGTCTAACCTGGGGGGTTGCAAACCAGGATCCCGAGTTGTTTTGTCGTGCAGTGGGTGCAGCAACGCACTGCACCAGTGCATGCTCCTCAACTTAACTTAACTTGACTTCACTTGACTTACCTTTTCATCTCCTCTTACTGATGCATGACAATACAAGTTAAATGATTACACCTCATTTGATGGGTGACATTATTTCACTCTCATACCATGCACAAATCTGTTTCTAAATTAATCCTATAAAGGAGTGAAAGTGGTAATAATGTGAGACTCTATGTTAATTTGTTTATTTTTGTAACAATGTTTCTTGTACCTGTGCACTGAAGTTGTCTCGTGCAAACACAAAGCATTTCCTTTCTCTATTTGACATGTTTTGAGGCGGTGCTGTAGCACCACAACTTGAAGCCATTTTTTCTCTTTTTTACCATATGTACTTTTTACTCATATTTTTCTCATGCCAAAGTAATTTGCTTACCTGCAGTCACACATGAGTGCAGTTCCGACTTTCTTGGTTTTACAGACGTGGTAAAAAGTCTCATACTTTTACGTTTTCTGAACTTGGGTACCGAATTAGTACAGAAATATCGGTTCTTGTTGCATTTCTACTCATGTACAATTTTATCACCAATAGGCAGTACATTTTTATTTTTTTAATATAGTTCCTGACTGCATAGTTTTGAAATACCAATACATGTCAAAAACACAGAATGTAACCCATAAACCACCACATGCTTGGGGGGGTTAATGCACCCCCCGGACACCACATACTTTTTTGCTGCACTTTTTAAGTAAACGTCACAATTCACCAAGAAAAATTCAAATTTTAATGGAACACTTTTTTTTTTCATGCAAAGAGCATCACAATTACAGCAACACTGATCATTTCACACACTGCCAATGAACTGTAAAAGCTATAAAAACAAAACCCAAACAACTACTGCAACAATATGTACAGTGTGCAACTGACGCCATTGATAAAATTCAGTAAATCACCGTGCCAACTGCACTTGAACTGGCTGCATGCAAGCACACACAGAGGCCAACGCTAATGCTTGCAGGCCAGTCTAGTGCAGTGGCTGAATCCCAGGGACAGTGAGGCTGATCATTCGCTAGGGTACGCCAGTGGTCAGGAGCTGGCAGCTCAAAGAATGGACGGCACGACTATAACCGGTTCCGGCAGTTTGAGGGTTAAGTCATTCTTAAGGTTAAAGAGAGCAGAAAAAAAGGTTAATTAGTTTTTTGATGTTCACATTAAGTTTTATAGTTAAATTTCAAATAAAGTCTGTTTTTGGACAAACATCTATTTTACTTATATATATATTGTGAAGTCAAGCCCAACACAGACAGGCAGGAGACAGGTTTGGCACCCAGCACACAGTTAGGCAGAGTGGTGGCTCTGAGGGATCTGCACTGGCAATTGGAAGGTTGCCGGTTCGAATCCCGTAAATGCCAATAGGGACTCTTCTCTGTTAGGCCCTTGAGCAAGGCCCTTAACCTGCAATTGCTGAGCACTTTGAGTGGTGAGAAAAGTGCTATATAAATGCAAAGAATTATTTTTATTTACAGTGCACAAATCACCAACACAAACAAGGCTCACAGAGCCCAACACAGTCTCTTCTTTCCAACAGTCCTTCCGCCTCCATCTCCACTTTGTCCTCTTCTTCCCGACTCTAGCCATCGAATGGTGGGGATGGGCCCCTTTTTATAGGGCACCCAGAAGAACTCCAGGGGCCCAATGAGCTACTTCCTGGTGTGGCTGAAGTGCTGCCAAATAGGGCCTTGTTAAAGTCCAGTTACCCCCTGGCGGTCGCCATGGGCATAGCAGGTTTGAGCTGGAAACCAAGGGGGCTGCCCTCTGTTGGCCTGGGAAAGAAACTGTCCTGAGAATACTCTCTTCACTGGTCCGGGTAAGGGCTCTGGTTGTCCACCAAAATATATATTGACGTATTACAATTCATCTCCTGTTTTTAAGCAATGTATTTTTTTTTCACACTATGGGGCTTGGCTTGTCAACCCCCTCGGCCTGCGCTACACGCCAGCCACTTCACATCTCTGCAGTTCGCGTATGTGGATTTCACTTTCATCAAACAACAAAACTTTTAATTATCATGGATATGCCTTTTCATTGGGAAGAAACACTACTTTTTCCTGATGGCAACACAAATTAGGCGATCTACAAGTCTCCGACTTAAACTTTTAATCCGAACAATATTTACATACTTCTGTCATATCAGCTATGTCAGTATACTCAATCTCTTTTTGCTGTTCTGTTATTTCACAGAGTAATAATTTCCTTTTGTTAGCGCCCATGCAATCTTTATTATCATTTTTTATAAGAGCATAGGGCACATGAACTGTGTCTGACAATAGCATTCACACGAATGAGAAATGATTGTACCGTGTGCATGGTTGTAAATGTTTAAGAGTAGGGTGGGATTTTTTTCAAATCTCTTTGCAAAAAGTCTTGTCTCGGGACTTGAAATTATCTCCGAGAATGTTTCGTCACAACATTTCCTTTTATAAGAGAAAGATGTGTATGGAGAATACTGCCGACTTCAATGTTAATTAATATTTTAGCTACAATATAAAATTACTTCCCTTAAAATCCTAACTTGCAGCTTAAATTAATGTTTATAGTGAGACTGTGCTTGTCTTTCCGCTCAGGAGTGTAGTTTCCCCTATTGCTGGATGGTTTTAGTGGTGGAGTGTTTTACCATGTTAGCCATTGTGGATGCAGTGAAAAGTCAGGCCAAATGATATCTTTTATTGGCTAACTAAAAAGATTACAATATACAAACATTCGAGGCAACTCCGGCCCCTTCTTCAGGCAGTTTGTTATACAGAAACTGCAATTCCCTGTGTTTATGTAGACAAGCGGACAGATGCAACATTGGAAAACCTTTAAGTGAGTCATCTTCAATGTAGGAAATTAATAGAGCTGTCTCGCCTAAGATTCAAGTAGCTGTTGAATTTTAAAATGAGAGGAGAACAATGTATAGTCAAGATCTTTTGAAAAGATAACTGTCTAACAACGCCTTTTGAAGATTTCAATGAGTTTTCCATATAATGCGGATCTGTAGTCAAACTGTCTGGGTCAGTCAGAGAGATATAAACAATCCTCATATCTGGTCATGAAACTCTGGTCTCTAATTAAACCATTTTGTAATGTGTTCAATTTTAGCATTGGTTTAAAGTCACAGTGTTTATGGGCAACAACAAGACACAACAAGAGAGAAATGAATGGGAAGTTAAACTGGTGTTAAAATTTATCAGAAGGGGCCTGAGTTGCCTCAAAAGCTTGCATATTGTAATCTTTTTAGTTAGCCACTAAAAGGTGTTATTTTGCTTGACATCTTACAGGGTGGTTTTAAATTTCTTGCTGATTGCAATACTTCATATATGATTGATCTCTCTTTTCACATGTGGAAGGTCTTGTTTAATTAGTTATTCTTTATTTCATCATCCTTGACAAAACTAATTATGCTTCTCTGTTTTAAAGCAGATTTACCAGAGGAGAGCTCTTCATTTGCACTGGATACTCAACATCATGAAAATATAAAAGAGTCAATATTTGTGGCCAAAAGTAAGAACTCAAAAGCTTTGCCCTACAACAAGAAACCCTCAAGTGTAGAGGGTGTACAGAACCTCAAGAGAATTCGAACAGCAATTGGCACAGTCGGTTTACCAAGCGACCCAAAAGTTCACTCTAGAGGGAATCTAAATTGCTGTTCTGTATGTGGCAAACAGTTCTCACGTTTGAGCAGTTTTCAGGTTCACATGAGAGTTCACACTGGAGAGAAGCCATATTGCTGCTCTGAATGTGGAAAGCAGTTTTCATCTGTAAGCAGTCTTCAGGCACATAAGAGAATTCACACTGGAGAGAAACCGCATTCCTGTCCTGAATGTGGTAAACAATTTTCACAACTTGGGCATGTTCAATCACACATTCGAATTCACATCGGAGAGAAGCCATATTGCTGCTCAGCTTGTGACAAACGATTTTCACACAAAAGCAGCCTTAAAACACACTTACTGATTCACACTGGGGAGAAGCCACATTGCTGCTTTAAATGTGGCAAACAATTCTCACAGCTCAGCCGCCTTAAAGCACATGCACCAGTTCACACTGGACAAAAGCCACATTGCTGTTCGGAATGTGGCAAGCAATTCTCACAACTTCGTTCTCTTCAAAAGCACATAATAATTCACAGCTTAAAGAAGACATACTGCTGTTCTGAATGTGGTAAAGGGTTTTCGTCCATTAGCAGTCTTAAGACACACACAAGAATTCACACAGGCGAGAGACCACATTGGTGTTTGGCATGCGGCAAACGATTTTCACACGTAAGCAGTCTTAAATTACACACAAGAATTCATACTGGGGAGAAACCACATTGCTGCAGTGAGTGTGGCAAACGTTTCACACAAGTTGGTCATCTTCAAAAACACATGAGAACACACACAGGAGAGAAACCACATTGCTGTTCTGATTGTGGCAAACAATTCACACATTCAAGCAGTCTTCAGAGACACATGGAAATTCACCGAAAAGCAGTACAAAAAATATCATGACCGAAAAGCATAGTTTGCACTTATTGTGATGGAGCATAAATGAACTCACATGGAGATATTCATCCCTAAGAGGTAAACGGGACATGCTCAAAACAGATACATGACTACGATTGAAAAGACAATGGCCAGTACTCTTATTTCAACCAAATGTAGACCAAGATCTGAAGCAAGAACAAGTTACCAGAGTTTCATCATGGCTACATTAAATGTTAGCCAGTGAACAAGGTGGTTCACAGAATCCAAAACCATTAAGTTCATGTTCTGAAGAGGTGAACTGGAAGCGGTCATAATATTTTGTTTTGATTACTAAGAGTCTGCATGCTCAACCACACATAAAGAATCTACCATCCAATTTCTAAGAGACAATGGGACCACAACCCCGGACAAAATGACAGCAGAAGGAAGGTGTACAGATTGTGTGGCAAGGAAACAATCTGACTTCTGAATTCCAAGTTGTGGACTGGCATGTGGTTCAGGGTTTGTTTCTACTTTGCACCTGAAGTTCCCAGCATAGGCTCTGAGTAAATGGGTTCAGTAAAAGAGAGAATGAATTCCAGGTCAACGCTTATGAGTGAAGAAATAGAAAATCAAACAAAAATGTCATGGATATAGTCGGTAAGGATGCCGTATGTTGAAAACAGGACTAGAGTAAATTCGTCCCACTTTAACTTTTAAGGCCTGCTTAAGATTGCCTTTCTTATTAGTTTGCTAAATAAGGTTTAGCAAATGGAAAATGTGACTATTATGTACCGTTCATGCAACCAAAGTAAAAGAGAAAAAGGAGGGCAGGATAAAAAGAAGCCATGAATTAGGAGTAAGGTTGATTCATGTTATGGCACTGCACAAATAATTATTATAATAATACATGTTGTTTAAATAGCAGTTTTCCCATGATCGAGGTGCTTATATGTCCAAATGGAAGCAGTAGTGCTGTAAGAAGCCCCTTATGGCAGATCATTCTTATAGTGTTTGAACAAACACATCAGCTTTCAAACAAGACAGCCCTCCACTAATATTGACACCCTTGTTAAATAAAAGCAATATGTGTTGTCTTTACTGTTTGTCCTCTCGATCTTTCATTAAAAATATTAACAAAAATATCTGATGCTGCCGGGATAGGTAAGGTCTGCCTTCCCACAAGCTTGAAATGGATTAAGTGGGTTTGAGGATTTACAATAATAAACAAAATAAAGTGAGGGGAAACAACAGCCAAATAAATGCAAAAAATGTGTAGGGCAGCTCATGTAGCCTTTCCAAACATTAAAATCTACATTCCTTTAATAAACTATTCAAAAGACTTAGACACGATAGAACCAAATTAGTGGACACAAATAAATTTATTCAACAGAACTTCCCGTACATTCCTCCGATCCAGGCATCTGAATTTAAAAACAAATAGGCATAAAATTCATTGGATGACAGAAACGGCCAAAAAATATTCAACTATTGGACCAAGTATTTAAACTAATTGCCCCCGTGACCTCTACATCTGCAGACGGGGTAATTAAAAACAACATTCTAAATTTGTCTAGCGATGTAAGTCTAACGGTCGATCAAATTTCAGTTTTACAAAAAGGGCTAACCTTCGTGCCCATCCCACTGGTTAGCTTCCACAGGGAAAATATTAAAATGAAAATTTTTGACTATCACCGGAGACTAAAATTAGCCACTTTCTTTGAGAATGGGACAGATTTAGAAAAGACTCCTTTTCGCCTTAAATCAGATTGGCAGCCTAATATAGAACAAGTCCCGCTGGAAGTAGCGGAGATAATCAAGAAGGGCAAAAGACAGATCCAAGAAATAGTAAATGAAAATCACAATTCACCAAACAATCTAACAAAAGCGGAGGGAGAGGCCCTGAGAGAACTGCAAAATAAAACTGAAATAATAATCAAACCGGCGGATAAGGACAGTGAGATTGTGATTCAGAGCAGGCAAGATTAGATTTTTGAGGTGCTTAGACAACTAAACAATATGAAACACTATCCAAAATTAGACGACCCGATTTTTCTAGAAACAGCCCAAATAATGGTGCAAACCGTACAGGGAATGGTCAAAAACAAACTCATCAATAAAAAACAGGCGGAGTTTCTAATGCATCCCCCAGTATCTATAGAAAGGAAATTTTATTTACTGCTGAAAATCTACAAGGATCCCAACACGTGGACAATTCCTCACAAAATCACAAAGGGCAGACCGATAGTATCGGAACTGTGGTAGTGAATCGTACAACGTGGCCGAATACATAGGTTATTTTCTTATCCCACTCTCAACCCGTCATCCGAGCTACGTAAAAGACATGTATGACTTCATCAACAAGGTCAAATCGCTTAAAATCCCAGAAAATGCATTCTTGTTCACAATAGATATCGATTGCTTGTATACTAATATCGAGATGAATAGGGGACAATAGGCAGTCCAAAAATGGTTCGAGAAATACCTGGACCCAAACAGATCAGACAGGGATTTATTACACTTATTAATGCTTAGTCTGACCAGGAATGACTTCGAATTCAATTCTGAACATTATCTACAGATCAAAGGCGCCGCTATGGTTAAAAGATTCGCTCCGTCTTATGCTAACATTTATATGGCAGAATGGGAAGAGACAGTGTTTCCAAAATGTGTGTTCCGACCCAGCAATTATATCTGATATTTAGATGACATCTGGGGGACGTGGGAACACGACAAAGACATTCAAGGCTTAAATACTCACTATCTATCTATCTATCTACCTACCTACCTACCTACCTACCTACCTACCTACCTACCTACCTACCTACCTACCTACCTACCTACCTACCTACCCACCCGTCAAAATCAAATATACTAGAGATGTGTAGAGTGTTAAATTCCTGGACACCACAACCTACAAAGGTCCAGACTTCCCAGAGACAAACAATTTGGATTTTATAGGAATATCTAAATACTATTCAAAGAACAATATTAGGAAAATTTTAGTGGGGTTTTAGAGTGTTTTTATTCACTTAAAAGTAGAGGGTGTATGCATCTTTAAATAAGCTTTTATTTTTGGAATTAAGTGTGCCAGAACATGCCAGTAATGGCTATAGATAGATAGATACTTTATTAATCCCAGGGGGAAATTCACATATTCCAGCAGCAAAAATATTAAATTAAAGAGTAATAAAAAATGCAGGTAAAAAACAGACAATAACTTGAATAATGTTCAACGTTTACCCCCTCTGGTGGAATTGAAGAGTCGCATAGTTTGGGGGAGGAATGATCTTCTCAGTCTGTCAGTGGAGCAGGACAGTGACAGCAGTCTGTCGCTGAAACTGCTCCTCTGTCTGGAGATGACACTGTTTAATGGATGTAGTGGATTCTCCATAATTGATAGGAGCCTGCTGAGTGCCCGTTGCTCTGCTACGGATGTCAGACCGTCCAGCTCTATGCCAACAATAGAGCCTGCCTTCCTCACCAGTTTGTCCAGGCGTGACGCATCCTTCTTCTTAATGCTGCCTCCCCAGCACACCACTGCGTAGAAGAGGGCACTCGCCACAACCATCTGATAGAACATCTGCAGCATCTTACTGCAGATGTTGAAGGATGCCAGTCTTCTAAGGAAGTACAGGCGGCTCTGTCCTTTCTTGCACAAAGAATCAGTATTGGCAGTCCAGTCTAATTTATCATCCAGCTGCACTCCTAGGTATTTATAGGTCTGCACCCTCTGCACACAGTCACCTCTGATGATCACGGGGTCCATGTGGGGCCTGGGTCTCCTAAAATCCACCACCAGTTCCTTGGTTTTGCTGGTGTTCAGTTGTAGGTGGTTTAAGTCGCACCATTTAACAAAGTCCTTGATGAGGTTTCTATACTCCTCCTCCTGCCCACTCCTGATGCAGCCCACGATAGCAGTGTCGTCAGCAAACTTTTGCACGTGGCAGGACTCCGAGTTATATTGGAAGTCCGATGTATATAGGCTGAATAGGACCGGAGAAAGTACAGTCCCCTGCGGCGCTCCTGTGTTGCTGACCACAATGTCAGATCTGCAATTCCCGAGACACACATACTGAGGTCTGTTTGTAAGATAGTCCACGATCCATGCCACCAGGTATGAATCTACTCCCATCTCTGTCAGCTTGTCCCTAAGGAGCAGAGGTTGGATGGTGTTAAAGGTGCTAGAGAAGTCTAGAAACATAATTCTTACAGTGCCACTGCCTCTGTCCAAGTGGGAGAGGGATCGGTGTAGCATATAGATGATGGCATCTTCCGCTCCCACCTTCTCCTGGTATGCGAACTGCAGAGGGTCGAGAGCGTGTTGGACCTGTGGCCTCAGGTGGTGAAGCAGCAGCCGCTCCATGGTCTTCATCACATGTGATGTTAGAGCGACAGGCCGGAAGTCATTCAGCTCACCAGGACGTGATACCTTTGGGACTGGGGTGATGCAAGATGTTTTCCAAAGCCTCGGGACTTTCCCCTGTTTCAGGCTCAGGTTGAAGATGCGCTGTAGAGGACCCCCCAGCTCTGATGCACAGACCTTCAGCAGTCATGGCGATACTCCATCTGGACCTGCTGCTTTGCTGGCACGAAGTTTCCTCAGCTCCTTGCTCACTTGCGCTGCTGTAATTGTGGGTGGGGATGTCTCTCCTATGTTGGTATCAGCAGAAGGATGTGTAGAGAGTGCAGTACTCCGAGGTGAGAGTGGGTTAGGGTGGTCAAACCTGTTAAAGAAGATGTTCATTTGGTTTGCTCTCTTCACGTCTCTCTCGATGGTGGCACCCCGCTTCGAGCTCCAGTGATGATCTTCATCCCATCCCACACTTCCTTCATGCTGTTGTTCTGCAACTTCTGCTCCAGCTTTCTCCTGTACTGCTCCTTCGCCGCCCTGAGCTGGACTCGGAGTTCCTTCTGCACGCGCTTGAGCTCATGCTGATCACCGTCTTTAAAGGCCCTTTTCTTCTGGTTTAAAAGGCCCTTGATGTCACTTGTAATCCATGGCTTGTTGTTAGCATAGCAGCATACTGTTCTTACTGGAACTAAAGTGTCAATACAGAAGTTGATGTAGTCAGTAGTGCAGTCAACAACCTCCTCAATGTTCTCACTATGTGAACCCTGCAGGATATCCCAGTCTGTAGTTCCAAAACATTGTCTCAGAGCATTCTCAGCCTCCAGGGTCCACTTCCTGAATGATCGTTTGGTTACAGGTAGGACTCTCACTTTTGTTTTGTACTGAGGCTGAAGCAGAACCAGGTTATGATCTCCTTTCCCAAGCGCAGGCAGCGGGGTGGCGCTGTATGCGTCTTTAACGTTTGCATACAGTAAATCAATAGTCTTATTTCCCCGGGTGTTACAGTCCACATACTGGGAGAATGCAGGTAATGTTTTGTCCAGCGTCACATGGTTAAAGTCTCCAGCGATTAGCACAAGTGCCTCGGGGTGCTGCGTTTGTAACTTAGCAACAGCAGAATGGATGATGTCACTCGCTACCTCCACGTTCGCCCGAGGAGGGATATACACGATGACAACAATGACATGTCCAAACTCTCTGGGCAAGTAATAGGGACGCAGACTTATGGCCAACAGTTCGATGTCCCTGCAGCAAGTGGAGATTTTGACTTTAACATGTCCAGAGTTACACCACCGTGTATTAACATAGAGAGCGAGTCCTCCTCCTTTGTGCTTCCCACAGGTACTTGTGTCTCTGTCCGCTCTAACGGTGTTAAACCCGGGTAGCTCCACATTAGCATCTGGGATGGTGTTAGTTAGCCACGTTTCGCAGAAACACAACAAACTGCATTCTTTGTAGGTTCTGACATTTTTCACCAGCGCAGCCAGTTCGTCGATCTTATTTGAGATTGAGTTCACATTCCCCAGAATAACAGAAGACACCGTAGGCTTAAAACGCCATTTTCTCGCAAGCTGCTTCATTTTTAGCTTAGTGCCGGCTCTGCTGCCACGATACCGCCTTCTTACCTCGTCAGGTAAATAGGGAACCACACCGGCACTGGCATTTGTTCTCAGCGCTCGAAGTTGAGTACTTGAATAGGCGAGTCTCGGCATGTAAAAATCCATGCCCACGTTGTAAAAGTAAGTGTGTCCAGGGAACGAATCCACATAAAATAAAGTGGTAGGAGTGATCAATAAATAAAAATAGAAAAATAAAGGTAGAAAAATACACATACATATACAGTCATACACGGAGCTGCTGAAAAGGCTGCCACTCTCGGCGGCGCCGGATGTACATAATATATATATATATATATAATATGTATATATCCCCTACCCTACCCCTAACCCTACAACACCCTAGTACCACAGTAAAACTTAATATTTTATTTAATTGCTTTGGTGCTTTGCCTTGAGTTCAAGATTGTTAAACCCCTAAATACTTTCTCAAAAGATGCTGTGAGAGTTGCCACAGTATAAGTTGTTTTGTCGTGGTGACCAGAACTTTACACAGGACTCCAGATATGGGTTCACCACTGCGACCTTCAGTCTGTGTTTAAATGTCCCTTGATTTACATTCAGCAATTCTTACGGTGTAACCAAATATTTTATTTGCCTGTCAAACTGATTTTGTGCATTGCTTTGAAGATGAGAATGTTATACTACCATAAACCCCTACAGAGTTTCTCAGGCATTGCTTCCTATACTTGAACTTGTATTTATAATTGTGTTGTTTTGGCCTGCTAGTTGCACTTTTGACTATGCTTAAGTGTAAAAGGTGTTTTCAAGTTCAGGTTGAACTTTGTTATGTGCACACAGTACCATGAGTTTGTCCACTTTGCCCACTTCACCCCCATTTGGAGTGCTCTCTGCTTCTGTGTACTGTTTATCTCCTGCCTGTCATCTAACTTGAAATGCACATTTTGTAATTTACAACTGACATTTGGAGCTTCTAGTTGAAAGAGTATGTATGGCAGCAGAGCCATATTAAAGGCTTTTTGAAGGTTTAAGTAAATGAGTTGTATGCTTTGATTTTGTTCACTACTTTGATTTTGCAAAGTCTTTCTTTTATTTTGCTGTAATGTTTCTGAATAAACACTTATAGTTTTTAAACACAGTGCAATCCAGAATTATTAGCCCACTTTGGTAATCCATCCATCCATCCATTTTCCAACCCACTGAATCCGAACACAGGGTCACGGGGGTCTGCTGGAGCCAATCCCAGCCAACACAGGGCACAAGGCAGGAACCAATCCTGGGCAGGATGCCAACCCACCGCAGGACACACACACAAACACACCCACACACCAAGCACACACTAGGGCCAATTTAGAATCGCCAATCCACCTAACCTGCATGTCTTTGGACTGTGGGAGGAAACCGGAGCACCCGGAGGAAACCCACGCAGACACGGGGAGAACATGCAAACTCCACGCAGGGAGGACCCGGGAATCGAACCCAGGTCTACTTTGGTAATTGTGAGCAAAAAGTCTAGGAAAAAATGTTGGCATTCTAGTAACAAAAGAGCAGTCAAGGAGGAAGTGAAGCTTATTACAAGTGGGTAAGGGTGAGCTAAACTATACTGTGTAAGTACCATGAAGAACAGGCAGACATATAAAGGAAGTACCAGTAGAAACTGGATTCCAGGAGCAGTTTCATCCCCCATACGACAGATGGCAGTGGTCCTTCTGAAACATCCTAGTTTGGACACCCACAGGAGTACTTGGAAACTGGAGTCTGGAAATGTAGCCCTGTGGGGGTCTCTGAGAGCCATTGGAGGGTGATGTTGGGGGATCACCCTGGTTTCCACATGACCTGGAAGTGCTTCCAAGAGGACACACTATAGCACCGGAAGTATTCCCAGTTACAATTTAAAATAAGACAACCGCCTCACCTGGATAAAATAAGCCAACCGCCTCACCTGGATGAGCCAGAGTCAGGAGGCAGCAGGCGGCACTCAACAAGAGGCGCAAAAGAAAAAGAGAATATTCACTTGTCTATAATTGTGGTCTGGTTATTTATGCACAATTGGTGCATATGTAGGTTCCCAAGAGCACAGCTGTCTTCATAATTCTTAAATAGAAGCAGTTTGGAACAAAACCCAGCCACAGGGGATGCACAAACCAGTGTGTTTCTTTGTGTTGGTCCCAAGCCTGGATAAATGGGGAGGGTTACATCAGGAAGGGCATCTGGTGTAACATTTTGCCAGATCAACAGGCCCGGGTTAACAACAACCACCACCAGTACTGTTAGCCAACAGGGTACTGGGGGAAATTGGGAACTTTGAATGTTGGCAGTATGACTGGTAAGGGGAGAGAGTTAGCCGGTGTGATGGAGAGAAGGAAGGTTGATATACTGTACGTTCAAAAGACTAAATGGAAGGGGAGTAAGGCCAGGTGGACTGGGGGTGTATTCACATTGCTCTATCATGGTGTGGATAGGAGGAGAAATGGAGTATGGGTTATTCTGAAGGAACAGTATGTCGAGAGTTTTGGAGGTAAAAAGAGTGTCAGACAGAGTGATGATTATGAAGCTGGAAATTGGAGGTGTGATGATGAATGTTGTTAGTGCATATGCACCGCAAGCTGGGTGTGCGATGGATGATAAAGATGGTTTCTGGAGTGAGTTGGATGACGTGATGGACAGTGTAACCAAGGGACAGAAAGTGGTGATTGGAGCGGATTTCAGTGGACACATTGGTGAAGGGAACAGAGGAGACGAGGAGGTGATGGGTAGGTGTGGTGTCAAGGAGAGGAATGAAGAAGGTCATAGGATAGTGGATTATGCCAAAAGGATGGACATGGCTGTGGTGAATACATATTTTAAGAAGAGGGAGGAACATAGGGTTACGTACAAGAGTGGAGGAAGATGTGCACAGGTAGATTACATCCTATGCAGAAGAGTCAATCTGAAGGAGATTAAACAACAACAACAACAACATTTATTTATATAGCACATTTTCATACAAACAATACAGCTCAAAGTGTTTTACATGATGAAGAAAGAGAAAAAAAAACAAAATAATTAAAATTAGGGAACACTAATTAACATCAAATAACAGTAAGGTCCGATGGCCAGGGAGGACAGAAAAAACAAAAAAAACACTCCAGACAGCTGGAGAAAAAAATAAAATCTGCTGGAGTTCTGAGGCCACGAGACCACCCAGCACCCTCTAGGCATTTTTCAAGTCAAATTTAACAAACTAAGTTAGAAGCAAATCAAACCCCCACCCATAAGAAAGAGAGCCGGCCAACAGAGTAAAACTTTAATAACAGTAAAAATATGTAAAAACAAAGACTGCAAAGTGGTGGCAGGGGAAAGTGTAGTTAGACAGCATAGGAGGTGGTCTGTAGAATGACGTTGGAGATCAAGAAGAGGAAGAGAGTGAGGGCAGAGCCAAGGATCAAATGGTGGAAGTTGAAAAAGGAAGACTGCAAGGTTGAGTTTAGGGAGAAGGTTAGACAGGCACTGGGTGGTAGTGAAGAGTTACCAGACAGCTAGAAAACTACAGCAGATGTAGTAAGGGTGACAGCAAGAAGGGTGCTTGGCATGACATCTGGACAGAGGAAGGAGGAAAAGGAAACCTGGTGGTGGAATGGGGAAGTACAGGAGAGTATACAGAGGAAGAGGATGGCGAAGAAGAAGTGGGATAGTAAGAGAGATGCAGAAAGTAGACGAGTACAAGGACATAAGGCGCAAGGTGAAGAGCGAGGTGGCGAAGGCTAATAAAAATGAGTATGATGAGTTTTATGAGAGGTTGGACACTAAGGAGGGAGAAAAGTACCGGTGGACTAAACAGAGGGGCCAAGCTGGGAAAGATATGCAGCAGGTTATGGTGATAGTTTCATGCCAAGAAAGAGTACCACAGATGTGATGTTTGCTCTGAGGATGTTCATGGAGAAGAACAGAGATGGCCAAAAGGAGTTGCATTGCATCTTTGTGGACCTGGAGAAAGCATATGACAGGGTGACTAGAGAGGAGTTGTGGTATTGTATGAAGAAGTCAAGAGTGGCAGAGAAGTATGTAAGAGTTCTACAGGATATGTATGAGGGAATTGTGACCGTGATGAGGTCTTCAATGGGAGTGACGGATGCATTCAAGGTGGAGGTGGGATTACATCAAGGATCAGCTCTGAGCCCTTTCTTATTTGCAATGGTGATGGACACATTGACAGACGAGATTAGACAGGAGTCCCTGTGGACTATGATGTTTGTTGATGACATTGTGATCTGTAATGAGAGTAGGGAGCAGGTTGAGGAGACCCTGGAGAGGTGGAGATGTGCTCTAGAGAGGAGAGGAATGAAGGCCAGTAGGACCACTAAGACAGAATACATGTGTGTGAATGAGAGGGAGGTCAGTGGAATGGTGAGGATGCAGGGAGTAGAGTTGGTGAAGGAGGATGAGTTGAAATACTTGGGATCAACAGTACAGCGTAATGGGGATTGTGGAAGAGAGGTGAAGAAGAGAGTGCAGGCAGGGTGGAATGGGTGGAGAAGAGTGTCTGGAGTGATTTGTGACAGACGGATATCACCAAGAGCGAAATAGAAGTATGAAAATTCGAAAGTCTCAAAAAATGATAGTAAAGATCCCATTAGCGTAAACAAATGGAAATTATTACTCGGTGAAATAATGGAACAGTGAAAAGAGATCAAACCCCCTAGTGTGTGTATATATATATATATATATATATATATATAATATATATATATTAGAGAGAGGGAGAGCAGTGTTAAAGATTAATGTTATACTCAACAGCCATCAGTGCACAACCGAAGAACAACAGTAGATCTCTCATTAGGGACATTGTGCAATGTGAACTGTTAAGAACAGGGAGAGTGTGACTCTTCAACTATTTTGAGAAATAACGAAAGAGAGTGAAGGAGTGAGGAAGGGGATAATGTTTAAAAACATTTACAATATCAGATATTTTCGGCTGTGAGGGTAAAACTAAGAAAATTAATGAAAACAAAAATAAAAGTGAATAAACACACATAAAAAATACAAATGAAGTAAAAATGAAAACACTTAAACGGCTTTAATTTTTCACCACTCTGCAGGCACTTTAAACTTTCCGATTGTTCAGCAGAGATACAGCCAACCGAGTATCTCAGTTAATGCTTTTTTGCCAAACGACCTTTCCATAGAACAGTGTTTAGTCTCAACACTGTTTAGATCTGCAAATCCTATACAGCTGCTCTATCAGTGTGTCAAAAACGGTTTTAAGTTGATTTTTTTCTGTCATGGGGGACCATTAAAAATTGTCTGGTACTCTCGTGATACCACACGCATTTAGAAGTGTCGTAGTTTATCATCTGGGCAAAACCATCTTCTCCGTATGCTTCAATTTCATTCGAACTAGAAAATGTCGTGACGTCACTGGCCATTTCTGAAGAACTGTCAGTACCAATACAGGACAAGTCTGCTGAACACAAATGCTGTTCCAACAGCCTCCCTAAGTAGCCGGTTGCTGTTCCCTGGAGGAGAACAACTCGGCGAAGACAGTGTGCGTTAGACTGGCGGTGGACGAGTTTTCACAGCTATGACGGTAAAGGGTTAAATAGGAAAGGAGCGGCTAGTCAAGTGGCTGTAATATTGAGGATATTGGGAATATTTCTTAAAAATAAAAGAAAAAAAAATTAAATAATTTGATTAATCTGTAAATTGCGACCGATCTTAGAAACATTATGAAAACAATTCGACATACAGAAGATGTGAACAATACGGTGTTTATGTGAAACCCAGTGAGCCGCAAATTGTATTGGGAATTGTAGTCTTTTACTGCGTAATGATGGGGCGCATGTGCAGAAAATGGCTGGAAAATTGCGCATGCTCACTGGCTCAATAGCGAGAGGCGGAAATTACGTCAACTGTTGTGTCTAGCTTTCCGGAAGTTACGTCAACTGGCTGTAGCGCTCACAGTTCTTCACGGAGGGCAAATGGGTATCTAGGAGAACACTTGACATGTAGATGCAAGTTAAAGGCTGCTGTGACATACAAAAGGAAAGGAGTGCTGTGTATGTAACAAGTGAGAAAGAAGGGCAGCGCTGTGCAGCGAGAAAAGGGTGGCCCGTGGGACGGAGGAGCGGACATCCCAGGCCGAAAGGAGAGCAGCGCGGTGAGGGAGGAGCCGTCTGACGGATACAGAAAACCAGGTAAGCCGTAACAGTGAACTGAAACTGGGCCATGTGTGGTTGTCAACTGTTACAAGAAACCGACTAAACACGTGCATTATTTTGAGGAGTCTCTAAATTATTTTGTATCAAATCATCCCCGTTTACCTGTTAGCAGCAGTCATAATACATCTTGTGCAAGTAATTCAGTCACCCAATGTAAAAAATACTCCATAATGGCCACAGTCTGTTTTTTCTTCACTGCGTATGCATTTTTTCTGTTATTTTGTGGTGTATTTTGATTTTGTAAACAGGATTTATTGACAGATCCTTGTTAAAACATGCACATAAATCTCAGTCTTCATTCAGTGGCGATCATTATTACTGGTTACTTGTCAGATGAGGTTTCCCAATGCAGTTTACAAAATAAAGACATGTTACAAACTTGTATTTCATATAGCTCCTTTTCTGTAGTGAACTCCATCTTAGTATTCTTTACAAGTGTGAAGGTGTAATTGTTTATGTGGATGTATTTTTATTTATTTATTTTTACAGTTGGCATACAGGCACATTGAGTTACTCAAGGTGGCACAATAAGTTTTAAGATTGGGGATTTAGCTTGAAGTCTTGTTTATCAAAGTCTGATACTTTAGCTAATGGACCATCTAGCCTGGAGAGTGAATAATTATTTGTATGTATGTATGTATTTATTTGTGGGGTATTAAATGTTTAAATACTTTATAGCAGAACTTCAGCATTCACAGTAGTACAAATAAAGGAAAAGGAAAAGCCCAGTGTATTTTGCCCAGCCATCTACCACCTGCCCACAAACAAACCAATGCTTATTTATAACCTAAAATAAATACCTACTGTAATAACAAGGGTGTTATCTGACCAAGACAACCCCCCCCCAAAAAATTATCAGAGAGACAGACAAGGCAAACAAGAAGGAGGATGTACTGTAGCTCACTTAATAATGATTTTTATTTATGGGTAATTGCATGGAGACTCGCATAGGTGGCGAGATGCATGATATTAAAAAAAATCTTTATCTTTTCCCTTTCATTTGTATGGTTGATTGATGATTAAAAATAATTGTTTCAATATTTTTTTCTCCAATAAAAATGGCTAATTAAGGGTAAGTTAAGGTAGTTTAATATTAGGACACCAACAAAATTGCTGCTGAAAAACAGGCTTTGCAGCCATTTGTGAATATCAAATTAAAAATCAGTCATTTCAAGAAGTAATAGCCTTATATAAACACTAGTAATGACTTTTCTATAATTCTAAATCTATGTAATGATATCGTGATAATAAAAAGGTTTACTTTCTATCAAAAACATGAAACTTTTGAATGTAAGTGTATGTATTAATATCCAGTATTTTCTCTTGTCTGTCAGGTTACATATCTCAAAAACTAGGCTAAACACAATAACCTTATTTGGCGGGTGGACTACAGTCATAAAGATGATGTTCTGCTAAAAGAAAAAAAAATCTCAAAAGTTTGTGTAAATCAATATTAGGTCATCGATTTTTAAAGGGCTATAAAGGAAAGAATATATAAATTGGTTTCAGATCATATGGCAAGTGAAAAGGATCCTGTTTATGCTGAGAAATAACTTTTTTTTTTTTTAATTATTTTAATATCCCTGTTGGTTCAGGACATATTGCAGAGTCTTTAAAATACAAAAAGTTATGTCGACCGCCATCTTGAAGGGGGCTTAGTGGGGAGCAGAGTTAGGGATTTTTTTTTTTTTAATTATTTTTTGCCTTCAATCAACAATATAATTTTTATTTCTATAGCACATTTCCATGCACTGTAATGTACTTCAAAGTACTTTACAGGCTGTTAAAGAAATAGTTACAAGCAAAGAAAAAATAAATGAATAAATAAAATTCAAGAAATAATGCAGTATTACATAAGATAAATAGAGGCGTAGAGTCCTTATGTGGTTGGTTTTTTATGTCTCTAAAGATAAGCCCAGTGATCAACTTAGATGGTTTGGGAGGACAGAAAAAAAAGTCTGCAGGGGTTCAAAAATCTAAAAACTGCCTGTCCCCCACTAGACATTCTAACTAACATAAATGTTGTTAAGTAGTTCCATATTATGTTTGTTTATTTTTTAATTTTTTTTAAGTCTTTGTCTAAAAGGATTTGATGTAGTGAGTCTCGTGGGAAGTTGGGGTATCCGATTTCATTCAAGCATCACAGGCAGGCGTACAGAGCTTTCATCAGGTGGCATCACATCACAGAAGAACCAGAAAAGGGAGAAAATTAGGGATTATTAATTATTGCAAAATTATTTGAAGAATATGATATATTAATTTCTAGTTTATTGAGAGTAGAACTGTAATATAGTTATAAAAAGCAAAAATGTTTAATGAATGGGGTAAGTTTTAAAATTATGCAATAACTTTTTTCAAAATTGGGTAATACTAGATGGAATGACACATATATACCATTCTTCCAAATTATTGGAAACCTTGGTAAAGATGAATAAAAAAGGGTTGTAAAAAATCACTTTTTAGTGAATGAACTTAATCTCACACTGTAAAAGTATGTCATCCAACTTTTAATTGAAGTAAAGTTATTCTGCAATAAAAAAATCCCTCATCAAAAAATAATTATTTTTAACAAAACCACAACTTCCACGAATATTGGAACTCCTAGAAATTCTTAAGGACAAAGTATATGTAATGCCCTTACATTAACATGGGAAATATGAGCGCATAATTTAATTGAGAGAAAAGTGTGTTGACCTTCATAAGTTAAGGAATGGCTATACAAAATTGCTACTCACCTGAAAATACCAATATTTACAGTGATATGAATTTTTATACACAAAATATTGTGGCCTACTGTTCTTTAAATCATTTAAATTAATTTTTCCCCTCATCAAACTGCAGTCAATACCCTAGAGCAGGGGTCCCTAACACATCGCTCGCAACCCCATTCCAAGTAGCTCGCCAAAGGGTTAATGAATCCTACATAAATAGGAAAACCTGATTAGTCAAATTATAGGGGTGGGCGATCATTCCAAAAATTCATATCACGATCCTTTTAACACAAAATCAATCTGAATTGTAATCTATCTTTTCAATGTGGCATACACTTAAGAGAATATCTGGACTCAGGCTCATCAAGACCTAAGTAACACTTTATTTTGAATATCAAACAAAGTTGAATTCAATTGTGTCCTCGTTCACTAGGTAAGCAGAGTTAAGGCACACGACCCGAAGCTGGCGAGTGAGTGAGGAAGGCCCCTCCCCTCAGCCTGCTGCGTGTTTCTCGGATTTGTACTAATAAATCGGTACCGCAAGCGAACTATGATACATGGCGAAATGAGAGAAGTCGCAAAATCAACCGGAATGTTCAAGCAAATTATAGAAAAAAAACGATCTAAATCCGTTAAGTACCGTAGATACTCGTGTATTAGTCGATCTTGCAGATAAGTCAAGTGTATTTTTAAGCCGAAAATTACGAAATTTGTTATGACCCGTGTATAAGTCGAGGGTAAAACTTGACAGCTATCAGGGATAGAGGGCGACAATCAGCTGTTAATGGCGACAAAACTCACTGTCACGTCACAGGCATTCCTTCTGTGTTTGGAGAAATGATAGACTCGTTGACTCGGCAACTAATCCTTGCATGTGCGTGAGTTGCGAAATGTAAACAAAGGCAAGATGGCATCGACATGTCGCAAGGGAGCAAAGTGAGTGCAGAAAAGAAAACACTCGGCAGACGATGTTTTGCACATTATCGCTGAGTCGGACTCTGATTTTTCGGAATCGGGATTTTATTGACAGTGATCAGGAATCGAGCAGGAGAGTGAGAAGCCGGCATGAGCTGATCAGACACCAGCTGATGCCGCACCAGCTGAACGCATTCACGCAGCCGATGCACCTATGGCAAGGTTCGCATGGGAGGAATACCCAGATATTGATCCGTGGGAGCCAAACTGGCTACCAGACTTCACAAGACAGCATGGCTTGCTGTTGGACACGACAGATCACCCGCTGCTGGACTACTTTAGGCTGCTCTCTCCTGATGCTGCTTTTCAACTACTGTCAGACGAGACAATCAGGTAGGCAGAGAAATTTTTTGAATCCTGGGCTGCGCTTGCATCGCATTGATAGCGTGCGTTGCCTTGGTTCTTTTGATTCCAAATCTGGTTGCACGTGGCAGCTAATGGTATGTTTGTTATCCAAAACCTGCAAAAGCTAATGCTCAAATTCAAGTATTTCACAGTTTAAAGAATTATTTAATGAAATTAGAAAAAAACTAGCTAATTAGCAATAGTATTGCTGGCTTATAATTTTTTCAAAGACCATGGGAAACGGCAGATTACCGGTGACTTAACACTGTGAAGCGTTGAGTGTACAATGTCATTACCCAAATTCTATGGACAATTGTGTTGCCCCGTGGATAAGTCGACCCTGTTTTTTTGAATGAATTTTAAGGCATAAATTTTTCGACTTATACATGAGTATAAATGGTAGTTCTCTTGTGAAAAACGGACAGACATACATACAGACAGGCACACATTGGATTTTATATATTATATATTAGTAAATCTTCAAAATAATGTGCAGTTAAAGTCTCAACAGCATTCTCAGCATTTCTGGAGCTTAGTAGAGCCAGATAACTAAAAGAATCTTCACCAAGCAGCTCTGAAAATGTCTGCTATGTTTAGGTCTACATACCTCTGTGAGTCTGCCTTTTCTGACACGAATGTCATGAAATCAAAGCTCAGAACAAGACTGACAGATGAACATTTAAATGACTCCATAAGAGTGAACCTAAGTGGCTCCACTCCACCACACACCTGCCTCTCTTGTTGACTCCATGCAGTTTCAGTCATGTGACGAACTAAAAAACACATCACACATGCAACTGGACATGTGAATAAAGTGAAACAGTGACATGGAACAAAATGACAAATGAATAAGTCATATCTGTTTATTTGGAATTGCATTGTTCTATTTTGACAGCATTCATGTTTTAATTCAAAAGTGTGAGATACACTACACATAGAAAATGCACTTGCAGGTGAACTAAATATTTTTTGTGATGTTTTAATGCAAAATGCGAGTGTTGGACACCAACATTTTGTAAATGTTCAGGCAAAACAAGCTTATTCAGTTTGTTTGAGTTGAAATAAGCTATGAGAATAAACGTTAGAAGACATGAGTAGCTCTCAGCCATTTTCATTTTGTAAAAGAAGCTTTCAGGGGGGAAAAAAGGTTGGAGACCCCTGCCCTAGAGTAACATAGCAAAAACTTGATTTTATTATTTTTTGCAAATTTATTAAAAATAAAAAAACTAAAATCACATTGACCCAAGTATTCAGACCCTTTTCTTAGTATTTCATTAAAGCCACTTTATCAGGGATTTCAACCTGGAGTTTTCTTGGGTTTGATGTCACAATCTTCATACACCTGGATTTATGGGATTTTCTGTCATTCTTCTCTGCAGATCCTCTTAAGCTCTGTAAGACTGGATGGTGATCGTCATTGGATAGTTGTTTCCAGGTCACTTCAGAGATGTTCACTTGGGTTCAAGTCCAAGCTGTGGCGTAGCCAATCAAGGACATCCCCTGAGTTGACACAAAGCCACACCTGTGTTGTCTTTGCTTCATGATTAGGTACACTGTCCTGCTGGGGTCTGAACCTTTGGCCCAGAGTGCTATGGAGCAAGTTCTCATCAAGTATATCTCTGTACTTTGCTGCCCTTCAGCTTTCTCTCAGCCCTGTCTAGTCTCTCAGTCCCTGTTGTTAAGAAACAACTCTGAAGCATGATGCCTGCTACTACCTTGCTTCACTGTTGGACTGTTATTGAACAGGTGATGAGCAGTGCTTGGTTTCCTCCAGATGTGATGCTTAGAACTGAAGCCATATAGTTCAATCTTGGTTCCATAAGACCCTAGAATCTAGTTTCTCATAGCTAGAGAGTCTATTAGGTGTCTTTTTACAAATTCCAAGCATATATTCGTGTGTGGTCTAGCCATTTTGCCATTAAGCCCTGATTAGTGAAGTGTTGAAGTAGTGGTTGTCCTTATGGAGGTTTCTCCCATCTCCACATAGGTTCTCTGGAGCTCAGTCAGAGTGACCATTGGATTCTTGGTCACATCATTTACCAAGGTGACAATTGTTCACTTTGGCTAGGTGATAAGCTCTAGGAAGAGATGTCATTGTTCCAAAGTTTTTCCATTTAAGAATTACAGAGGCCACTGTGCTCTTGGGAACCTTCAATGCTGCCCTGTAGTCTTCCCCAGATCTACATCTCAATATAATCTGTGTCTAAGCTCTGCAGGCAATTCCTTTGACCTTAAATGATAAGTTTGTTGTTTTTCAAGTCAAAGTAATTTCTTCACAAACACGGTATATCTGGATTGCCACATTACACTGTGTTCATAGAGTTAAGCACTTCTTATAAATAATATAAATAAGTAAAAAAAAAAAAAGTGTATGTTGCCCATACTGGTATTTAACAGTGGAGGGTATGGGACATGGAGGATTTTCAAGCCAAAACATTTGTTGAGTATTGATCTGCATCTTCGATGTTTCCATCACATGTTTGTGACTACAAAAGGGATCAGGAAATAATAATTTTATTGCATATTCCTGGTACTTTTTTTTTCTTTATGTTAAAGACACATTTTCTTTTTTCTGTTCTGAGTTCTCACATAAATACAGAAGTAGATCAAAACAAAACGTACCACGTGGCATGAAAAGTTTACTGTGATTTGGTCTTTTGAGAGGAAATAATGGACCTGGGGTGAAAGGCTGTGCAGGAAGACTAAGTGCTGAGTTAACACATATAGCTGCTCTTTTAACATGGCTGAATCTCATAATATTGGTGTTTTTTTTTTTTTTTTTCTTCAAAAATGACTTGCATGAACTATTTTACAGTATGTGTATAATCACACGACATGGATCAATACTTAACAGCTGTTGTGGCTTGAAAAATGGTCGCATTTGTTTTTAAGCTTTTCCTCCGTACTGCATTGTGTACAATGTAAAGCACCAGTATGTGCAAGATATTTTTTAAATTTACAGAAATTTATTGAAATTTAATTTACAGCACTTAACTTTAGAACACAATTTTATATGGCAAATACATAAATATATACTATGTTTGTGAAGAAATAATTTCAGCTTGAACAATGCTGAACTTATCCTTTAATGGCTTGATTTTGCTCGACTGTAAGACCTTCTATAGATAGGTGTGTGTCTTTTCTAATTAGTCCAATCAATTGAATTGATTACAGGTGGACTCTAAACAACCTGAGCCAAATTTCAAGTGCCAGAATTCTTGTGTATAATATTTTAGTTTTTTTTATTTTTAATAAGTTGCAAAAATTTCTAAAATCCTTTTTTTGCTTTGTCATTCTAGGGTGTTGAGTGTTGCTTGATGAGAGATAAACAAATTTAAATGATTTTAGCACAAGGATATAGCATAACAAAAAAGTTAAGAGGTCTGAATGCTTTCTGAAAGCACTGTAAAAATGACCAAAGAATTAAAATATAAGCAAAAGTTAATGCCAGGTGATAACATCTCAAAAACTGAGGTAGAACTCCTCTCTGATCTGTTCATACTGTTAAATGTACTGGAATGAGAATCAATTTGACTTCATTCTTGTGATTTTGCTAGGTCCCTAAAAACATCTACAGCTTAATGTCAAAAAATAGCCAAATGCCTGAAGTAGATAAAATTTCACACCAGAAAGGGTGGAATGGTGTCAGAGTGAGATGATTAGGCACATACCATCAAAGTTTTGGAATTGCAATCAGAGATATTTCAAAGTGATAGAATGGGTATATATACAATTCCCTCCCATGCCATTCTACGATGGCAAAGTCTTTATATATATATATATATATATATATATATATATAATACATTACCGTGGCTGTCCATTTGTCTGTCCAGGATTTTAAATCACCTGTAGCTTGTAAAGCGTTTTATTTATTGACCTGAAATTTGGTACACATATACTACGTGACCTTTACTGTCCGCTTTTGGGGTGATGATTGACCTCCAAGGTTATTCCTCTTTTTATTTTTATTTTACCCCTGCTTGCTTTGGTCACCCACCCCCGGGTTTGGTTTACCAGATATACAATTTAAAGAGGTTGTTATTGTCATGGGAATTGTTGCATATGCATTATTTTCACTTTTACTTTAAAACTTTAGTAAAAACAATATTTCGAATTGAACTTTTCTTCAAGATCACATTGACGTTTGATTCTGTGTTTGGACTTAACATAGTGACAATGCAACGTATAACTGCCTGTGAGTGAATATCTTTTCTTTCTCTCTAATACATAAAACGAGTTTTTTGAATGTTTGACCATGCTGTTTATTCTTTGCTTTATCATTGACGTGTCATCTAGAACGTACTGTATAAAATTATTGTCCTCATAAAATTTATAAGAGCTGAGAGCACAGGAAGTGTGTCTGACAAAAGCATTCACACGACTGAGAGGTTAGATGACCATGGTCTTGTTTGAAAATAGATGTATATAGGGTTTGACTTGAAAGAATCTGATGGGAAAAGTGTCTGACTCACGGGACTTCATACCATGCCAACGTTTTTGGAATATTTTAATTCTCACTGGCAACACGAATTGGATGATCTACAAGTCTCCAACTTAAAATTTAAATCCAAACAATTTATTCTATCTCTTTTTGCTGTTCTGTTATTTCACCAAGTAATAATTTATGTTTGTTTGCACTAATGTGATCTTTCCTATCATTTTTTTTTTGAGACTTTTGAATTTTCGTATTTTCATTATCTGTATCCTGCTCTGCATGTGTACCACACCAACATTTTTGAATTCTTTATGACATTATACTTTGTCATCTACTCTTTGTCCTTTATTTTCGGCCCCAGGCATAGTTAAATCTCTTTCTCATGGGACGTACGAGGGTTGTCTGGGTTCCACGCGGAATTTTATCGTTTGTCGAGTGTCAGCCTGTCAAAACCTGTTCTGCTGTGTAGAGGGATTATTCAAGTGGTTGCATGTTTTTGTTCAGATGTTTTGCTCCCTCTCTTCCTTCAGAATGAACAGGAGAAGCAAACAAACTGAGAGTGCGCAGCCGGCGCTAGCGGCGAAGCTCCCGACTCCGTGCGTGCGTGACTTTCGAGTGATGATTTTTTACGACTTTTCTGGTGGTTTAATCCGCTCGGTGGAACGCACCATGTTTGCCATCTTTTTCAACATCGATGTCATTGTCGCATCAATTCCGCTGATGGAGAGGAAAACTGTGACCTCTGAGTGGTACACCACTCAGTGCCTGCCTGACGTTTTTTCTGCGATGGCTAGGGGCCTGTCCAAGAACTTGCGAAGGCACTTTTTGCATTATGACAATGCGCCAGCCCACACGGCTAATGCGACGAAGCATTTCATTGAAGACAGTGGTGTCAGTGTTTTGAACCCACCACCCTACTCGCCTGATCTTGCACCATGTGACTTTTGGCTCTTCCCGAAGGTGACAGAACCCCTGCGAGGCCACAACTTCGAAACTTGAGAGGAACTGATTGCAGCTGTCAAAGGACAGCTGGACAACCTCCCAAAGACAGCCTTTCGCGAGTGTTTTGCGGCGTGGGTCAGAAGAGCCCAAAAGTGCATTGATGTTGGCGGTGAATACTTGGAAAAAGTTTAAAAAATATCGAAGTTCATGAGAAAAATAGAAAAAAAAATCCTTGGCTACTTATTTCGAATGATTCTGTGCAGAACCCAGACAACCCTCGTATAAGTGTCTCTCTGAGAAAATCACGTCTCCTCTCCTTCCAAGATTTTTTTTTTATAATAGAGAGATTTTATTTTAGAATTAACTCTCGGCAGCCGCGTGACCCATGCGTACGGGCGCCATTCTCATCCCTACCACCTTTGCTGTCACTTCCCCTACCTCTTCATATCTTAAATCATTCTTGAGGCAGATTGAAGACTTAAGTGCCAGCTTAAGTGAAAAATTAAAGAAAACGTACTAAGTAATTGCAACACAAACACTGGCTTAATTAGTTTTAATGCGAAAAGATACAGACGAAAGAGAAGAAGCAGGCCACTAGGGTGAAGAAAAGAAGAGCATCAACCTCTGAGCAAACGCATGCTAAATGTACAGAGAAAGAGTATGAAAACTATAAGTCAAGTGCATTCACTGCACATAATCGTGCAGTGCACCATTACTGGTACATATGTAATTGCGAATAGCAGGGGAAGGTGTGCCGGATGGCTGAAAAATAGGCCAAAATGCAGCATTGTTTTAAAAAAAAAAACATAGCCCAAAGAAATACAACCCGCGATAGCCCATTTTTTCCCTGCAGACAACGATCAAAAATATCCCAGGCAAGGAAATGCGGACCTGGCAACACTGGCAGGAAAGTTGTGGCTACAATCCTGTAGTGTGAATGGGAGGTAATGAAAAATGGTGGCTTTTCATCTCTATAATTTTTGCACTTTACTGTCATTTACTTGTTTTATTGCTGTTTTTCAAAATACTTTGTGATTGTTTCTTGTTCTTATTTTACTTGAGGATATTAGTACATTTTATCTACATATTTTGTCTTACTTTGTTAACAAAAGTCTATCTGGTTCTTTCACAGAAGAGAAATTGAGCTGCTTTCCACAGTGACATCAATGGCACCACCTTTACCGAAGTGGAAACGTGAAGAGGAATTCTTCAAACAGAAGGACAGGCAAATGGAAGAAGAGGAAAATTTACTCAATATTGTAGTTGTCGATGACTTGGAACAAAGACCTTTCAAAATCAAGGAAGAAGAAGACGAGGAGGAGTTTGAGCAGGAGTCTTTCTATGTAAAACAAGAGAGCGGTGAATGGGGCACTACTGATAATGACACCGATGACGAGCACGAAATAGTTTGTTTTAAAGTTGGAATTTCTGAACATCTCCCTGCCAGCTTTAAAACTCAAAATGATGATGTTTCAGATAGTTCCAAGGAAGATACATCATCAGAAATTACCGACTTTGAACTTGTGCAGATCGGGGAGTGCTCTCCTCAGCCAAATTTTGTTCACGTGAAACCTGAAAACATGGAGTCTGATGATGAAGAAAAGGAAGAAGAACAGCCATCGGCCTCAAAATGTGAGTAAAGAGTACGTGTTAGGAATAATAGACTTTACACCATCATGTCTTGCTGTTTGCAATAAAATAAAATGATTAAAAGATTTCAACTTTTTATGGTGCAGTTGAAAGGTGGACAGATGATCATTTAGCCCTGTGTCCCATCTTGATTCAAGAAAGAGTTGTGTAATTGGGAGATGTTGAAAAATCGGGAGATGCCATGATTAAACTGTCTGCACTCTCCTCCCATTTAGGGGCACTATGTTGGTAGACATCCTTATTACACAGTTTAACAATTTCAATAAAAGATCCAATGTTTCATGTCTAATCATTCTTGTGGCATAGTAGGTGTGTAAAATAAAACCACGTTTACACTACCACTGTGATGTGACTTAACACAGATTGAATTTTGATGTAAACACCTAAAAAGAGGTTATCCATTTTTATTTTTTTTTCTAATTTCCTTATTTGGCTGATGCTGATCCAAGGCGCCTTATAAGATTTATGATACAATGGGTTACATTTGTTTTGGTTTCCCAATTGGAGCACAAGCAGGTCAAGTGACTTGCTCATGGTCACAGTGTCAGTAGCGGGATTTGAGCCCACAGCCTCAGGGTCTGAAGTCCAAAGCCTTAACCACTATTCAGATGTTTTAAAGAGACGGTGTGCTTGCATCACCTAGCAGTGGTAGGATTTGAACCCATGGCTCCGAAGAGACTGGAGCCTAAATCCAGTGCTTTAGACCAGTGGTAGGCAGAGTCGGTGCTTGAGAGCCGCAGTGGCTGCAGGTTTTTTTTCCCACCCAGTTGCTTCATTAGAAACCAATGATTGCCAGCCTCAGACCTTATTTAAGTTTATCGCTTATTAGTCTACAATTCTTGGTTCTTATTTTGTAGATTTTTTCCTTTCCAAGGGTATCATCCAAATGATTTGAACCCTAAAACTGATCATTTTCAGTCTGTCACATTTTTCTACTAAGTGTTTTATTAAATCAAATCAAATCAAAATGTGCATGGAAACAAGCTAGATAGAGAACTGCTGGTGGCTTTGTCATTTATATCTTATTGCCATTAAGGAGCCATTATCACAGTGAATGCAGCTGTTTTAAGATTGAAATAAGCAATTGAGGGAAGGGAAACTTAAGAAGCGAGACCACTAAAATGAACCATCAAACAATCACTTAAGCAATAATTGACTGCTTATTAAGAAACAGGGTTGGAACAAAAACCTGCAGCCACTGTGGCTCTCTAGGACCGACATTGCCTACCCCTGCCTTAGACCACTCAGCCACACTACCTTACCTTTTTAAAATCAGATATGTGCCCCTTTTATATGGGGTGCTGAATTCTAAATTCAATTCCACTTGACCATGGGTGGAGTGGTGGCTCTGAGGCTAGGGATCTGCACTGGCAATCGGAAGGTTGCCAGTTTGAATCCCGTGAACACCAAATGTGACTCTACTACGTTGGGCCCTTGAGTAAAGTCCTTAATAACCTGCAATTGATCCGTCCTGGGTTTGACGTTAATCTGCATCCAGCCGTGCATGTAGGCCCTCCAACCTGCAGGGAAAAACCTGGGGGTTGATGGCAGAATTGGTACTCCAGCCACCGTAAAAAAAAAAAAAAACCTCACACTGTTCCACTCCATCTGAACTCTGGGGTGTCACCTGTTGCATAGCTGCACTTGGGTCCTAATCTGGGATCTTGAGTTGGTTTGTCATGTGGTGGGTGCGGCAATGCGCTGTATCCTCTCTCCTCTCTCTTGACCATTTCTAATCTGAGTTTAAGCAGTAAAATCATATTTTTCCTTAACAATGTATGTAATTCGTCTTCATTATACAACATATTAAAATAGGAATGACAGACAAACTGAAAGGTCAGTGGTGTAGTGCGGAAATAACATTTTATTTATGAATTTATAGGATGATAGCCACAGCCCCTTTGGGCTGATTCTCCATAACTTAAAAACAACCTTTTTCATCTGTAATGCCAGTAAGCTTTTCACTGCACTCTGCATAAGTCAAATATTGAACCTATGAATCTAGAACATAGAAAATCGATGACCAAAAGCAGAAAAGGTGTGTGTGATGCATGTTTAGTAATGCGTTATGTGTGCTAGCATATCACAACACATGTGCAGCATGTATGGTCCACATAATCTGAATGTATACATAGATGCTTGCACCACATTTAGAACATGTAGTTTAAACAGTATGAACATCACATCGGAGTCCTTAATCGATTTCAATTCTGGCATCGAGACCTAGTAGTGTAAATGTGACCTAAGAGGCAGAAGTGTAATGGCTAATTAGTAAGTACATGCTGACACAAGTTGAGACTTCATTGATGGAGTATTTTATAAAGTTTAGGATATAGACATTTCTAAAATGTTGGCTGGTACCCTGTTCAGGAGTACTTCTTGGGTCATGCCCAGTAGTGCTGGGTTAGGCTACAGCTCCTCATTACACTGGACTGGGTAAGTGGGTTATAAATTAGATAATTAGTTTCTAGGGTCCTTAATGAGATGTATATAGGATACAGTGAAATTTGTTCTTACAGTACATGGACAGTGACACAGGTTTCATAACTGTAGCTTTGTATGCCACCACAGTGAATTTCAAATGAAGCAATTAAGAATTGTAGACTTCAAGGGGTTGAACAAAGTTTGTATGAGCAATTTAGAAATGACAGCCATTTTTATACATAGTTCCCACTTTTTTTTTTTTATTTAATCAAAATGTAACTGAGCAAACTAACATTTATAATAAATGTGATAATCATTTTCAAAACTAGGTTGAAAATCCTTTGCAGTCAATAAGTGTATGTCATCTGGGACTTTTAGACATCACCAATCTCTGGGTTTCCTTCTCATGGATGCTTTGCCAGGCATCTACTGCAGTTGCTGCTTGTTTGTTGGTCTTGCAAAGAAAATGCATGTTGAATTGGGTTGAGGTCAGGTAACTGATTTGGCCATTGAAGAATATTCCACTTGAGTTGTTTTCATGGTGTCTATCTGTACCATGATGTGCTGCCCTATCAGTTTTGTACCATTTGGCTGAAACTGAGCTGATAGTATAGCCCTGTACACTTCAGAATTTACACTGCTACTTCTGTTAGCAGTTGTCTCATCAATAAGAAGTTGTGACCCTGTTCCATTTTCAACCGTACATGCTCATGCCATTACATTCCCTCCACCGTGGATGCTGTGGTATACTTTAGATCATAAACCATTCTTTCCCTTCTCAACACTCTTCTCTTTTCATTGTTCTGGCTGATGATAATCTTTGTTTTCTGTCTCCAAAGAGTATTGTTCTAGAACTTGGCAGGCATATTTAGATGTTTTCTGGCAAAGTCTAATCTGGTCTTTCTATTCTTGAGGCTTCTCAGTGGTTTGCATCTTGTGGTAAAATGTCTAGATTTACTTTCAGTGATGCACCTGCTTGCTGTAGAGTGTTCTTTTGGCTTGGCTGGATGTTATGAAGGGACTAAGAATTCTGCAGTCATTCGGCACAGTTGTCTTTCGTGGTCGTACAGGCCTTTCGGTGTGGCTGAGCTCACCAATGCATTCCTCCTTTTTAAGGACATTATCACATCGTCGATTTTGCAACTCCTGGTGTATCTGCTCTCTACCTGATTTGTTTGTTTTCTTAACCTAATGATGGACCTGCTTTACTTGCATTGACAGTTCTTTGGACCTCTTATTGAGAGTTCACAGCAACAGCTTCCAAATCCAAATTCTACAGACGCTCTTAATATTTTTTTTAGGGCCGATACTGATCATGTTACTGGATCGGATTATTTCGATTTTCATTTTTTTTATCTTTTTAAAAAGATTTATATGGAGAAGCCTTATGTGCTATATTAAAGTGTTATCTTTGGTACTTTTATAATTAAACTATAGACTACTGGTGTTACCTGTTCATTTTTTATTAATGTAATGAAATTACGTAGACTTATTGTTCAGTGGGTAATAATAATAATAATAATAATAATAATAATAATAATAATAATACATTACATTTATATAGCGCTTTTCTCAGTACTCAAAGCACTATCCACACAGGGAGGAACTGGGAAGCGAACCCACAATCTTCCACAGTCTCCTTACTGCAAAGCAGCAGCACTACCACTGCGCCACCTGTGAGGACAAAAGTGCTAAAATAAATAGAATTTCCTTAAAATACATACTTTTTTAACTAATATGTAGAGAAAACATTTATCCCTAATACATATGGCATTGAAGAACATAAAATATTTCTCATAATTTCAAGCTGTCATATTTACTTTCTTCTGTAATATACTTCCATAATAATTATTTTCTCTTTCAAAACGTGAACAAAATTACGATGGTAATGACCTCAAAGTATCAAGTTGGCTGGAGGAGCTAGATGAGTCCTTCTCCTCTGAAATCACTGGAGGCAAAGTGGGATCAAGTTTGTTGAAGTCAGGGAGGATCATCAAATTTTATTTTCATTGGAAGATAAATTATGGAATGCCTCTCATACATGTGCTAATCAACATGCATCACATTGCCACTCCCCAGCACAATGATTAGCCTACAGTGCCTTTCAAAGCACTCATTCTGCAAAGGCAACAATAATGTAAATGCTCCACTACCTGAAATCCATTACTAGTAATGAGGGCTGAACAAAACTTTATGAGCCTGAATTTGTAAATAGCCAAAGCATCAGCTCCTGTGTGCTGAGATAATATAAAGTTTTTTACTCTTTGAGTGTGTTTCTTGTTTCAAAAACAGGCCAAAATGAGTGCTGACAGACACAAAATCAAATATTTGTTTATCATTGAATTTCTAACTATGGAGAACAATTTACATATGAAAATTTGTTTTTATTTTATCAACATGTACCAGCACTAGTCCACTTCATATGCCCCAGTCAAGAGGGCTGCAGAGTTCTTATGTGGCAGGACATTTCTACAAGATGACCCAAGGTTTGGTTGCCCTTTGATGGGGATGACAGCAGAATGAATCATAATGATAAATCAAAGAGTATGGGGTCCATTCTTTATTAATAATTAACAAACAAGATGCCTCGTTTGCCCATTAATCTACATTCAAAAGACGTTAATAAAAACATGAAAAAATTGTTTTCATCAAGGTTTGTAATTTTTTTTTTTTTATTAAATCAAAAACTGAACTCTCCTTCATATAACAATTCTGTCCATGACTCCAGGCCCTTTGGTGGCAATTCCAGCTTTGAGTCTTCTTGGATTACGTCTTTTCATGCTTTGCAGACCTGAATTTGGACAGATTGTGCCATTCTTCTTGGCACATCCTCTCAAGGTCTGTTAGACTGGATTGAAAGTGACTGTAAGCTTCCATCTTCAGGTCTCTCCACAGATGTTGTATGGGGGTTTGAATCTGGGTTTGGCTGGGTCACACAGGGACACTCGGAGACCATTTTGGTGTTGTCTTGGCTGTTTGTTTTGGTTCAACTCTTAGCATAACAATTACCCATCGGCCAAGTTTGAGATCAAATGCATTCTTGAACAGGTTTTCTTCAATGATCTCCATGTATTTGGCTACATTCATTCTTTTCTCAGTTCTGGCTAGTCTCACTATCTCTGCATTTCCATTGCATGTTGTTGCCACCATCATGCTTCACCATAGGAATGGTATTAGGCAGGTGATGAGCAGTGCCTGGTCTTCACCAGATGTAGTGCTTGGATATCTTTCCAAAGAGTTCAGATTTGTCTCATCAAACCAGAGAATCATTTTCCTTGAAATGCCTTTTGGCAATCTCTACAGTGCTGAGACGGTCATCCTTAGATAGGTTCACCAATCTTAGCAGAGGATTTCTGAATATCTGTTAGACTGGCCATGGTGTTCATGGTCATCTACCTTTCCAAGGCCCTTCTTGACCAGTTATTCAGTTTGGCTGAACGGTAGTGGTTCCAGTCTTTTTCCATTCCATAATTATTGAGACCACTGTGCTCCTGGGAACACTCAAAAGCTGAATGGTTATATTTCCTTGCCCTGGTCTATGTCTCACCACAGATTGATCATGCAGTTCTTCAGAGAGTTCCTTGGATTTTATGGCTTGATTTTGGTCAGGCATTATGGTGTAGTGGTTAAGTGTTTGAACTTCAAACCCTGGGGTCATGGGTTCAAATCCTGCTACTGACACTTTGTAACCGTGACTTGCTCCAGTTGGAAAACCAAAAAAAGAAATGCAACCAATTGTATTATAAATATTATAAGTCACCTTGGATAAAGGCGTCTGCCAAACGTCCTGGCATGCAATGTGAATTGTGGGACCTTCCATACTCAGGTGCACATGCACCTTTCTAAATCATGTCCAGTCAATTCAGTTTGCCACAGATGGACATCAAATTCTACATTCATCTCAAAGATACTTAAAGGAAGCTGGATGCACCTGACCACAATTTAGAGTGCCACAGGAAAGTGTCTGAATACTTGTAAAAGTGAGAGATTTCAGTTTCTGATTTTTATTGCATTTGCAAACGTTTCTCTAAGCATGTCTTCACCTTATTGTTATGGGTTATTGAGTGTAAATTGATTGGCAAAGATGGCAGATGTGTCCATTTGAATATAAAACCTACAGCACCTTCTGAGAATGTTTTAGGAGTCATAGTGGACTCTAAGCTATCAACTGCCAGGCAGTGTTCAGAAGCCATTAAGAAGGCTAACAGAATGTCCGGTTAAATAGCGCCTTGATTTGTGAGTACTTGTCACAGGAGGTTCTGCTCAAGCTTTATAACACTCTGGTGAGGTCTCATCTGGAGTCCAGTGTATGATTTTGGTTTCCAAGCTGCAAAGATGGCATAGCAGCACTAGAAAAAGTCCACAGAGAAGAGAAACTAGGCTGATTCAGGGCTACAGGGGTTGAGTTATGAGGAAAGATTAAAAAAGCTGAGCCTTTACAGTTTAAGGAAAAGAAGATTAAACAGACTTTACAACTAAAGATTAAAAATTAAAAAAAAGTGAGTGTAAACATTTCCGGGGAGAGAATCTGCCTCGGACTTAAGCAAATCTGAGATGCTTCGACACCTGGATTTCGATTTATCCGTGCAGTTTCACAGACTGCTGCTAAATAATCCCAACCTTCTCCAGTTCTGGAAGTGAATATAAATGAAACGATGGGAGGGCAGGTCTTCAGTTCGAATGCTCAGTCACATTTGGACATGTTCCATGTTTGTTAATGAAGTAGTTTATCTAACAATATTTCATTAATAATACTTGTTTGAGACATTATGAACTTATAAGTGGATGACCTGACGTGGATTATATGTCACAAGAAATTTGAGTTTTTTCAAGGACATGTTCGATATTGTTTGCTGCTGTCCAGCATTAGGTCTCCATAGGTGCAGTTCTATCAGATACTTTTATCTCTGTACTGCTTGAAAGCATGAAATTAAAAGATGTTCTCGTCTTGAAAGCAAGGAATTAAAACATGTTCTCATCCATCAAGAAGAATTACATAGGGTAAATAATATATAAAATATAATTCTGGGTGGGTTACAGTATTCCTTTAAAATAAAACCAAACCTGCCTGATTTAATTGAGGCATTTCACACTATACGACTAGTGGTCATGGGAGCACACCACAACTGACTACAGACTTGCTACTGTTATGTAATTGAAGTCTGCAACTGAAAATTGCTAGAAAAATTCTGTAGTGTAACAGGGGCTTTAGGGACTACAATTCTATACAAGCAACAATTAAAATGATGGAAGGATGAAGATTCTCCTACACCAAAGAACTTCAGGGTCCAATTTGGTGCATGCTTTTTGATGATAATAAGGATGTTGGTCATATTCCATGCTTCAAAAGTCCAGTGTAATCCCTCAATATTATAGTAATTTGTTTCAGGCTCTTTGGTTGTTACTCAGCGAAAATTGTTGAAAAAAGCTTTCAACTTACAGTGTCCCAGCTAACATTGCATAGCTTATAAACTGCAAATTTGGAGAAACGTCACCCATTCAGTTTTCCGGTCCTGGGGCCTCATTTTTAAAATATTGCATGGACTCGAGCATGAAAATATGAGCACAGCATATAAACAGAAAAATGCTAATGCCCAAGCCCAAAAAATCATATATACACTATATTGCCAAAAGTGTTGGGACGCCTGCCTTTACACACACATGAATTTTAATACATAGGCTTTAATATGGAGTTAGCCCACCCTTTGCAGCTTTAACTCTTCTGAGAAGGCTTTCCACAAGGTTTAGGATTGTGTTTATGGGAATTTTGCACCATTCTTCCAGGAGTCAGGTGAGGTCATTTGTGAGGTCAGGTACTGATGTTGGACGAGAAGGCCTGGCTCGCTCGCAGTCTCCGCTCTAATTCATCCCAAAGGTGTTCTATCGGGTTGAGGTCAGGGCTCTGTGCAGCCACACCAAACTTGCTCCTCCATGTCTTTATAAACCTTGGTTTGTGCATTAGTGCGTGTGCAGTCATGTTGCTATCCCCAAACTGTTCCCACAAAGTTGGGAGCCTGATATTCTCCAAAATGACTTTGTATGCTGAAGCATTAAGAGTTCCTTTCACTGGATCTAAGGGGCCAAGCCCAACCCCTGAAAAACACCATAATTCCCCTCCACCAAACTTTACATTTGGCACAATGCAGTCAGGCCAGTACCGTTCTCCTGGCAACTGCTAAACCCAGACTCATCCATCAAATTGCATGATTCGTCACTCCAGAGGACACGTCTGCACTGCTCTCAATTCCAGTGGCGGGTGGTGGGCTTTACACCACTGCATCCGACACTTTGCATTGAACTTGGTGATGTCAGGCTTGGCTGCAGTTGCTCAGCCATGGAAACACATTCCATGAAGCTCTCTCTACGTACTTTTCTGGAGCATTTGGAGATCTGTAACTATCAACTCTGCAGAAAGCTGGCAACTTGTGCACACCTCAGCATGCGCTATCCCCGCTCTGTGATTTGACGTGGTCAGCCACTTTGTGGCTGAGTTGCTGTTTTTCCCAATTGCTTAGACTTTGTTATAATACCATCCATAATAATAATAATAATGTTATAATACCACTAACAGTTGACTGTGGAATATTTAGTAGTGACGACATATCATGAATGGACTTATTGCACAGGTGGCATCCTATCACGGTACCACGCTTGAATTCACTGAGCTCCTGAGAGCAACTCATTCATTCACAAATGTTTGTAAATGCAGCCTGCATGCCTAGTTGCTTGAATTTATACAACTGTGGCCATGGAAGTGACTGGAACACCGGAATTCAATGATTTGGAGGAGGGTCCCGATACATTTGGCAATATAGTGTATATATAATTTGCTGTATGCACATTCCTAGGCAATTTACTCTTTATAAGTCACAATTATGTGACTGTGTACACATGAACGCACCTCAGATGCCACCGTGGAACATCCATACATATGGAGCATGGTAATCAACCTCATCTATATTGTAGTTACGATGCAGCAGAACTTCACTGGCTGATAGAGCAGCCTCCCACCTGACACACCACCACCTGCATTCAAGAGTGTCTAGCTGTGCTCCGCAACAGCCCCATACTCCTGAATCTGCAGGACTACCACCATACCAGTGATGAAGAAGTCAGCTACATAAGAGTGGCTGGACAAGCAAGATTAAACATGTTATTTGAATACCACAACAAAGCTTGGTGAAAATTAAAGCAAATGGATTAGCGCATGTGGGGATTACTGTATGTTGAGAAATTAAACTTGGTGGTTTTACTGGTGTTTCTCTTGATAGGTCAGGCTTAAAACTTTTAGATCACACCTTATATTTTTTTTTTCTCAAATCCACAAGAACTTAATCATGCACTTCATTGGACTGTCATTTAATGTATGTTCGCTATGTGGACAAACACGTTTGGTTCACTTTATTTCACTTAAGTACTTGTCACTTATCCCAGTTGCTGCTT